>NC_080048.1:1489829-1562329 GCF_026212465.1 Amaranthus tricolor | reverse complement strand
TAACTCATAAAATAGATATAAATAAAAAGATAGACAATCCAAAATGAAAAATAATGCTAAAATGAGAGGGAGGGAGGGAGTGTGCAATCTTGTTGATTGAAAATTTACATAACCTTGGGATAACTTTATATTAACAATGCTAGAATTAGGAGGAGATGCAGGACAAGCTCAAGATACATAACCCAATCAAACAATTTTTTTGTTGCTAATTCATCCATCCATCACCCAAGTAATTGACCATACACCAATTAAATAAATCTACCAAACATCCACATCATACTATCAAGCTTCTAACATTATTATTTTCTTCAAAGTAAATTGGTTTATTGTATTTTTGGCTAATTAATAAAATGAAATAAACAAAAATACCAATACAAGCTTTAATTAATAATTAGGTTTTTGAAAGAACTAACCTGCCATTACAAGGGCCAAACCCTATGTTCTATGAATCACATGAAGTAATAACACTCATTAATTTTTCTTGCAATTGAATTGAATCCACAATTTTTGTTTCATCAACCTATAATCAAATCAAGAATGAAATTAGTTCCTAAAATGATCTAAGAACATTAATTAAACTTAAATGAGTAGATAATTAACATATAATGGGGTTTCGACTTTCAACTATATAAGATTATCTGAAGTCGGGGTCTAATCATACTCGATTTAGGTTTATTAGTTAGCTCTAAGTATATACTTCTATAATATATCTCAGAGTTTTAACCAATACTCGAGGATGGTTTGGAGAATGTGCAAGGTGTTTGATCGCACAGGACCCCTAAATTGAGAAGCCTCAACTATTAGTTGACATTAGTATACATTTTTATTGATTTACTTTAATTATTTGTTTTTAGGCCTTAAAACCTCAAAAAAAAAATATGTAAAATAAACATGGTCTCAAAGTTTATAGTGTAGTTTTGCTCTGTCCCTGCCAACAGTGTAAGCATTTAGTTAAGTTGATTCTTTGAAAAAACTCATTAGAAAAAAAAAAGTAAATTACCTCACAATAAATCACATATATCCACCTTTGATTGACCATAGAAGAAACACAACTAACAACATCAAGACCTTCTTGAGCTAACAAATTGAGTGTTTTTGAGAGAGGATAAGGATCTTCATCTGCAACTCCAGCTGTAATCTCTATTTGAAGTGTTCTTGTGAATTTATGAACACTCACATTATAATCACTCATAGTACAACTACTACTTCTTGAGATAGATGTAGTTGTACTTGAAGAAGATGAACACCCAACATTATAATCTCTAAAATTATTGGTTATAACTTGATTTTCTGATGTAGAAAATGACTTTTTAAGCTTGTCCCTTTTTTCTCCTAACTCCTTCACATTCTTCTCCAAATCCTTAATGTACCTTGTTGCCTCTGTTACATGATCACATATCGATCGTTTTCCCTGAAAATTTCATCACTAATAAACATCAACCTAAATATTTCATTGAATCTATAATGGGAAAAACTTGATTGATTTAAAATCACATTATCAGATATTAATTATCAGTTTAAGTTTTTGTTGTATTAGATTTTGTGATATAGTATCGAAATAGATCTTGGTAGTTAGGTTTGAATCTCAATTACCTCTGTCTAACTGACTCTCATATGATGGACATGATAGACTAAATCACATATTTTAGAGCTTTACCATCAGCTTAAACTTTTTTTTTTTAATTTCAGGGTAAGGATAAGAAATCTCAAACAGATAAAAAGAGGAATTTCTCTTTTAAAGAAGTGGTGAGAATCAAACTTCTATCACAAGGATGAAAGTGAAAACCTACAACAACAAACTAGATTAACTAGATCATACTATGATTCTCATTGATTTATGAATCTCTTAATGAAAATTTATCCATATAATATTTACTAGTTAGCTAAACTAAAACAAATTAGACTAAAGTGAGTAGAATTTACCCTAATATACTCCATAGGAAGGAGGGAGCGGAGGGAAGAGTGAAGAGAGGACATTTCTTGTCTTCTTTGGCGTTCAACTTCTCTATGAATAATCTTCTTAGAAATAACATCATTTCCACAAATACCATCTTCACCATTTCCTTTATTATTACGATCAGCATTTTCATGTGAGATCTTGTTAGATTGTTGTTTTCGTATTTTAGGGCTTTTGAAATTTGAAATAAGAGGAATATGTGCATGCTCATTATAAGATTGATGAAGAAGATTAGTATTTGTATTTGTATTATTCTCCAAATTATTGGAAACTTGGAAAGACAACTCACCACTTTGAAATGGAAACATAATTATGGAAAAAAGGGGATAAAAAGTTATTATAGAATGAGAAAAATTGGTTCAATGGACTAGGAAAAGGTGATGAAGATATGGTGGTTAGGGTTAAGGGGATTTGGGAGATCTTAATAATTTTGTTTAAATAGTGAGATCTTCAATAATTAAGTGAAGATTCCTAGCAAATCTCTCTTTACAAGCAAAAAAAAAATAATTAATTTTGTGTAGTACATTTAATTAAAATTAAGAAATGATGTAATTTGGTTTAAAAGGGTAGCATGCGCAGCATAATAATGGAGAAAAGGAGTAAGAGAAAGAAGAAAGGAGGAAGAAGAGTGAGAGTATTATGTATATTGTATAGTCTACATTAAAACATTATTTTTCATCCATTTATACTGCAAACTTTAAGGACGGTGGACCAAGAATTGTCTGAATAAGGGTACCATCCCAAATCATTTATTTAATGGTTCTTGTAATTATTTGACTAATTATAATTTTAAAATTCATTAGAAGATCATTTGTGATCACTTAAGAGATATTCTTGTTGCCATATCCTCTTTAGTTTGTGTTGTTGTACTACTTCATTGATTTGTTGTCCTTGTTATATACTACCTCCTATTCAGCTGAATTGTCCCATTTTTTTTTTGACACTATTCACTTATCACTCTTAATTTGTATTTTACTCTTAATCTATAAGTTAAAACATAGTCATATGGGATCTTGTTTGATTCGTCTCAATACAAGGATTATTAATATCAACTTTTTATAATTTTTAATTAAGCATAATTTGAGATATTAAGAGTTAAAATGTTGCCTCGGCAAGTGTGAAAAAACAAATGGGACAATTGAGCTGAATAGGAGGGAGTATAAGTTTTTTTTTTGACAAAAATAATCAATTTTTTGTTTTTTTATTTCTAAAAGCAATTTCCTTATTACTCTTACTACACCCTCTATTATTTTATAGTAAGAAAAATAACCTAAATAATCCATAATTTCACCTATTAAATAAACATGAATAATCCTAATTTTATGGGATATTTGCCTAGAACAAACTTAGGTAACTAGATGACATGCCATAGTAAGTTTTATGTTTTTTAATAGAAAAGATAAATTAAATAAAATGCCAAAAAAACATAAAGAATGTTAAAAATCTTCATAGAACTTTTTATGTAAATTTTTAAAATTACTCTCTAATTTTATATTAATTTTCAGTTTACTTTTTTTGGTAAATTAACTGCTATAACAGATTATCCGGTTACCTGAGTTTACTCTAGGAAAATACCCCATAAAGTTGAGATTATTCATGGTTTATCAATAGGTGTGATTATTATAGAAATTCATAAAAAAATTTGGATGATTCTAGGTAATTTTCCTTTAAAATATTATTCATTTTGGAATACCCTGTAAAGAGCATCGTTGCAAAAATGAATGAATCTTATGCTTCTATTCTCCCCAAACCCATCATCAACCTTGTATGGCAGAATTTCTTACCCCCAAGAGCACAAATGGCAATATGGATGGCAAATCTGGAAAAACTGAAAACTGGGGACTATTTACAGAGATTGGGGATTATTGAACCACAACAAGCCGTTTGCCTATTCTGCAACCTAGAAACAGAATCTAATAATCACATTTTATTTACATGCAGATTCTCATGGCGTTCTTGGATTAAAATTTTTTAGACTATATATATATATTGAAAATTCCATATGAGACAATTAGTATTAAATAGAAACAAGACAATTAAGTTCAATTAGCCAAATATAGAAACGGTATGGTGATGAAAGAGTAATACTTAACTTATTATTACTTTTAATTATATTTTATTATACTTGCTATATTTTATTTATTATGTAGTCTAATATATTATTCAAAAATTATATAGATCTATAAATTTTAAAACATTAATTTTATGTGATTAAGTAAAAAATTAGACAATTCAAATAAATATCAATTATGTATATTTTCTTATTTTTTTCTATTATCCGTAATGTATAAAAGAAGTTAAAGTGATAAATAGGACAATAGTCCTAATATACAATTATTTTAAAATAAATGAAATAACTTCTATATGATAACAACTAACAAGTGATTAAAAAAACACACGTGGCCATATAAATTAATTTGTCACAAAAATGAGATTATAATCAAGAAATAGAATTTAGAAACCAAACCCTATCTTTACCAAACAAGAAAGTCAAATCTCCCACCATTCTTCTTTTTTCTCAGCGCCTTTATTCCGGCAGAATTCCGTGATGACTGGTCTGTCTAGTGTACTGTTTTGGTGTCTGATAATTAACCAAAAAGTCAAATAACTCACATCCCAATGGGGCTGACTGCTTGCTATAGTGAAAAGACTGTGTAAGAGTAAAAGTTAATCACTTCCGTCCCAAAGAAATTATTTCAAATATAAATAATATCATAATTAAAGAAAAAAAGTTTAAAAAATATATCATTATATTTTATGAAAAAAAATGAGAAAATAATGTAGATGAAATAAAATGTAAATTAAATATCAGGGGTGCAGAAAAAAGTGAAAAGTTCTTTGAAAGTTCTGTGCAATTTCAAAAATTATGATATTTTCTAACAATTCTATACTTTCAAAATTATCGCTCTTTACCTCTTTTTTTACTTTTATCTTTATTGTTAGTTATTTGTATGTATTTTATTTATTTTATTTGTAAGTTGTAAGTTTCTGTATTCTTAAAGACATTTCTCAAGCCGAGGGACTCTTTGATCGCACGTTCCTCGATGGGTATGAGTTGTTCTCTTTCTTCCCTCCCCAGACCCTGACCATAGTTTTCTATGAGCGGGATATATTGCGTATGATGATGATGATGATTTGTATCTTTAAGGACCTAACATATAGAAGTATTACATAATTTAATATTAAAGTCTCCAATTTTTTGGGGCCCAGTACAGTCAAAATGTTGAACATGCTTAAAACTTTTCCTATTAAATATATGGATGAAAATAAAAAAAATTACCGAGTCTTGCCAAAATAAAAATATTTATAAAATTAACTAAAAAATATAAGATTAATTTTTTAAAACAGAAGAAATAACAATTAAATATACTCTCTCCCCTCTTTATCATTGATTTTGCCTTATTTACAAATAGTATAAATATTTATAAAATGGGTAGAATAGGTTAAAATAGTTGTCATTTATAAATTAGAGATCAACAATAGTAGAAAATGTGGCAAATTTTCTTTAAAAAAAAAAAAAAGAAATTTGCATTGTCAAACATCACGTGGTTAATATCCGTCCAAAGCACCAAGCAGCAATTGGAACAGTAATGATCGATAAATGAGACCACTGTCATTTAACTCAATTGTTTTTTCCAAGTGCTTGTACTTGAATATTTAAATAATAATAAAAGTGATATGCAATGAATCACATTAAAAAAATAGTTTAAAGTAGTATTTTACACCCAATTAATTATATTAATTGATGTGTGAGATTATCTTACACTTTGATTTAGATCTAATCTACGTATAAATATAATTATGATATATGACTAAGGTGTATTGATTTGATCGCTATAATTTCTTCGCTCATTTTTTTAGTTACTTAAAATCGGTAATGAACTATATATGAGCATACATACAGATACTCAAGTAAAATAAAGATAAGGTTCCAATGACAACGAATTGTTGGATAAATAAAAGAAAAAAAAAATTAGAATTTAAGGGATTCAAAAAAAAAGGGAAAAAGAATAATTGGTAGGAATAAAATATATATGAACATACAAGTTAAAATGGTATATAATCGAAGTAAATTGAGAAAAAGTTCATATTAATAACCATTGAGACTAATTTATTGGTTCATATATGATATAAAGGATTAGTTTTCTTGATCTAATTCTTCCATTTGTTTTCACTTACCAAAGTATTTTATATTTAATGACATCATTAGGTGGAGACAGATTATACTATCCTAATGTCTTCAAAAAACTGATACTTAAAGTAGGATTTCGAAAGTTAAATGTACGCAATCTTATCAAATGTTAATTTGTCTAATGTGTTTGAAACTACCTTTGATTTGTAATAATCTAATAAAAAAATTATTTACTTAATAGCTCTTTAGAATAGTCAACCTCTTCATTACAATACATTTATATGACATGTTTGGGAACGATTATTTTATTTGGAAAATTTTGAATTGGCTTAAATTTATTGTTTGGCAAATCAAAATTTTCAAATTTGAATTTCGATCAAATTTCACCATTGTTTTTAAAGTAGTTAAAATTGAGAATTTGAGAATGACTACCAAAACCTTCTCATTTTCAAATTCTTCATTAATGATTTTAAAATTCAAATCCATAATTTAAAATGAAATACTTATTCCCAAACACTATATTAGTATATTTCATCTTTGATTAGCAAAAAATAGTCTTAATCACCAAAACATGACAACAGATAAAAACAAACTATCACAAAATTATAAAGCAATAAAGTTTAGAATTGGCATAAATCATTTTAATTAGAGAAATCACTGTTGATAATAATTATTTACGATTAGTGAACGTCAATATTAATTTGTAAGAATTATTTTCAATACACTAAAATTCTAAAGAGACCGAGACTTAAATTTGTTAAGATTTTTGATTTATGTTGGATACCCCAAGAAATTATGAATAAGTTTTTGGCATTTTCTAAATATATAAATCTTGTGCTAATGATTTTTGTATAATTTAATCATGTAAATTTTGCATATCTTCATAGGGAATATTTTCTTTGAATTAAATTGTTATATTTTCATTGAATATGTGAAAATTAAACTTTTATTTGAAATATAGCAACTAAACTAACATACACAAAAGAACATATTTTTGAAGTTTTTATTCTTTGAGTATAGGAAAAGCTTAAAGGAGAGCTAAGGGAGGGGGAAACGACAATTAAACTCAGGTCCAAATTAAAATAAAATCTAATTTTCATATTTATTGAAGTCGACAATATTAAAAAAAAGGACTTAAATGACAAATAACTCTATCAAGTTAATTAATTGATATCCGCTGAAGTTAATAGCGAGATCAAAATAAACCCGACTCGATATTCACCTGACTTTGTATAACCGATTCGACTTTTTCTTGACTTCAATAATTGATCTAGAATGATGTAAAAACTAATATTGACCCAAAACTGACTTCAACTCAACATGAAATATATTTCTCGAAATCAGTTCAATGACCCAATAAGTAAAGACAAAAAGAAACTCTAGAAGTGAGTATTTCTTGTTACTAATAAAAGCATATTATCTGTGGCTATTTTGAAGCCGCATATATCATATCATGCAAAAATGAAAAACCAATCGTACAAACATTAGTGGTGTTATTATTTGGCTTTAAAGTATTGATCTATCATTTTCTAGCCGTTACTTTCATGAGTCTTTCTTTCTACCTTTATTAATATCGAATGTGCCTATTTTATAAAATCACTGGAATAGTCTATCGATCAAGACCAGACATATGGTTTGAAAGTTGTCATTTTGGGTAGGACTATAGATGGTCTAATGTCTTCTTGTCATACATCGATGATAAGTTAGTTAATTAGTTGAGAGGATTCAACCTTGAGTCTATTTAGGATATATTTCACACCATTTAATGGAAAATTCTAATTAAATTAAATTATATAATACGTAATAAAAATAATTATAGACAAAATAATTTTATTATATACATGTAGTAACTGAGTATTCAACACTTTATATATGAAAAAAGTTATATTAAATCCATGGAGATACAACTTTTGTATTTGAACTATAGCTGGTCCAGTGTCTTGTTGTCAACAAGTGTGTTTATGTAAATAAACTTCGTCATTTCTAAATTTCATATCATACATTGATGATAAGTTAGTTTAGTTGAGAGGAATTTCGACATGAATATGTTTAGGTTGTATTTCGGATCATTTGATTGAAAATTCTATTTAAATTAAACTATATAACATCTAACATGGAAAAATAACAGCTAACCATTATTATCATCATCATATCCAGTTTATTCTGTTTATAGGAAAAAATTATGATAAGACATTAGAGAGGAAAGGAAGACGACAACTCATACCCATAAAGGAGAGTGCGGTCAAACAACTATTTATTATATATATGAAAAATGCCATACCAAATTTTATCCATCCTTCATTTTAAATGGGATCATTATAAGCACTAAGTAAGAAAAAGACTTATTTTGCATCTACACTTTTGACGCAAAAGGCTCTTGTACGTGAAGGGACTCAAAGAGTATTTTATATTAGTGCCTCAAAAAATAAACTTACGTTTAGTTTAATTTAGTTCAGTTTAGTTGGTAAAAACTTATAGTTAACTAATCAATTATTCCTTAATGCCTATGAGAAAGCACATAAATGAAATTGTATTGTTTTTAGTGGATATGTAAATTAAGTTGAAGAATAAGATAAAACTAAACAAATAGAAAATAGAACATAGCTATTAAGATAGAGAGATAAAAATATTATTAATAAGATTAAACATAAGGAGCGAGACAGTTGCCAAAAAATAAAAGAGTACGAATTGAGTGAAAAAATCTAAAATAAATAATGATATTAATTTATAGGGACATGGTGAGTATTTTATTAATTAAAATCAATTCATATAATTAAATAAAAATTTAATTAATTTTATTGTACGCCTAAAACACTCGTCTTTGCAAGAGTATTGATCGATTCGGCTAGTATTTTTTTCGTATTATACATTACTAGTTGAATATTAATAGAAAATTTTATAAAAAATCATCCGAGTGATAATCTAGCTAGGCGTGTTTGGGTCTAAATTTCCGACAATAAAAGCAATGATTTAAACAGCTTGCTATGTCCAGATCGGTCAATTGATCATTACAATGCCCATTTATGATCATTTGCGAACTTCTATAAGTGATATACTTCTATATCATTGCATTGAAGATTCTGTTACAACTCACAACCCCAAGAAGGCAATCATAAAAGATATGGCTATTTAGTATGTGGGAGACACCATAAATTTACATTATATTCTGATAAATTTGGGCTTATATATAAGATTCTACGAGAATTGAAATGTACATAAATTTTATAAGGTTTCATCCTATAAAATCAATTGGTTTGGTATTAAGAGGAGTAGTCCATCAAATATATATGTATGTAAGTTAATTTTTCTTTAATTTTTCGATGTGAAATCACATATAAGTTGATATTTCGATGTGAGATTACATATAAGTTGATAGTTAAAAAATTAAATCAAGTCTTTGGAGAAAGAAGATTGAGGCTTTGAGTAGGAATTTTAAGTGTTATATTTGGCTTTTTTTAAGTCTTAAAATGGGTTTTTTAAGGCTTAAATTCGTATAAAAAATTTTTGATCATACGCGTGACGACCGTATATAAATTTTTGTGATAATTATTTTTTAACAAACACCTCTATAATAATTCACTTAAGGAATTAGTTTAAAAATAAATACTTTCAACTAGCTAAATCAAACAAACAATTTTTATTAACAACTCCAATGAACGGCAAATATTAATCCAAGACAGAGTTGCAATAAATTTTGGTATAAGATTAGTTGAAGAAATCTTTTTGTGGTCCTTTTTTATTACTACACAAAAATGCTCAAAGTTGCCCACCAATTTGGGCCATTGGCCCAACCCAGATATTATCAGTCCCACCACAGTAATTCATTACGGATGTTTAGTTTAAGGAAAAGATATTTTTAGAACACTATTTTCACTATTATTTAGAGTATTATTTATTTTGACAAATAATCAAGGTGTAAAATAAATTTCCATCATCATTTAGTATTATAAATATTCAATACTAAGGGGCGTTTGGTTCGCAGAAGGGAATCGGAATGGAATGAGGAAAGGGAATGAAGGAGAAAGGAATGGATTCCCCTAATTTAGCCTAGTCGTTTGGTTGTGTTCAGGAAACGGAATGAACTGCTCATTGATTCCCTTTGTGACTGTTTGGTTCAAGTTGGATTAATTGATTCCCTTTCAACAGAGATTAGGAACAACCCAGAAAAGGAACAAAACAATGGCAAAGAACTTCAATTCACTCGAACAACAAAACGATGTTCATCAATGGCGGTACAGAAATCTATGTAAAACAACCCAGAAATCCAATTCATCCTACAAATCCAGAGATTAGGATGAATGGCGGTACAGAAGATTACAAAATCCAAAACGATGCAAGTTAACAGAGATTACAACAATGGTGGTATAAGTCATAAAAACAACAGAAACACGAAGAAGAATACAACACAGATTGAGAAGAAGAATCAAAAATCAAAAACGCAACAGAAACGAAATTACAACAAGAATAAAAAACGCAGGCTTTCATCAATGGCAGTACAACACAGATTCAACAAGAACACGAAGAAGAATGGCGGCAGCAAAATCGAGATTGAGAAGAAGAATGCTTCGAACAATGGCAGCAGGCGCAAGAGCTTGAGGAAGGACGCGTGAAGAAGAGAAGAGAAGTTGAGGAAGATGAACGAGGCGCGACGAATGGAATGGGAATGAGGGAGAAGAGAAGAGCTTTCATTAGTGGCGGTACAACACAGGAAGGAGGCGCGAGGAAGGAGAAAAATGGGAGTTAGGGTTGCTGAATGAGGGAGGGAATGGAATGGGAAAGTGGAGGGGGAGGTGGGGAATGAGGTTTACCTTATTTGGGTAAACCTAAAACTGAAATGGGGGAAAGGAAATCATTGAAAATGGGAACCAAACAACATCAAAGGGAATGGGGTATCTCCATTCCCTTTCCCTTTCCTTAAGACCCCCAACCAAACACCCCCTAAGTATATAGAGTAAGAGCACTTGTTACAATACAATAAACATAAAAAAAATATCTCTCAAATCAAAAACTAAAAATCTTTATCTGGATTATAAATCAGTTTCGAATTAATTATTTTAAGTTAGTTCAAAATTGAAATTTATGTTAAATTGATTTTTACATATTTTTAAACTTTATTTAATATATGCGAGAGTATATAATTTAATGAATATAATCAATTTAATATGTATTTGATGTTATCCATTGACAGCTCACAAATAATTTGGACAATGATGCAAAAAAAACTGACAGCTACAACCAGATTCAGGGGAGCAGTTGGAAAATTAAAGCAAAAATGAATGCCAGATCCTCACAAACAAATCAGATGTTTCCATACCCGACATAAACAATTGGCACACCATTCCAATTCCAATGCATTGAAACATTATCTAATCATCTTTATCAGCGTATAATAGCTAAAGTGGTACTGGTAAGCATACTGTCAACATCAACTGTGATTACAGATAGAAGTGCTTAATCAATCTATAATGAGGATGTTAGGAAAAAAAATCCGTTTATTTGGTAATTTTAGCTTATTTTAATATAAATAAAAGGTAAAGTGATTAAACCATCCAATACTAGTGTTTGGTAAATTAACTGGTTGAAATAGCTTATTGTTATGAATAAACAGTTTTTGAACGAGATTCAAAATCACTGATTAGACCAGTCAATAAAATCAACTAGTCAAATAAGCTAATATAATCAGGTACTAACTATTAGTTGTTTGTCAGACACTTCATTGATCACAACTCACAAGCTATCATTAGATGATACTTTTATTAATATACCCTTCTGTCCCTCTAGAATTAGTAATAAAGATAAAGTGAGTTGTTTTTAAAGAAAATAAATCGTACGAATAAAATTAAAAAACAGCTAAAATATATGAATGAGATTAAAAAAGCGATGGATTATACTCAAAAATAAAAATAATGCAAAATAAAAAATACAACTCAAAATGAAAAATAATGCTAAATAAGAGACGGAGAGAGTAGATAGATATATATATATATCTTCCTTACCTACTCAACAGATGGGCAAAGTCACTCAAGTAGCTCACATCTGTACATGACTACTTGACTAGCAATAATCTGGTACTTCATATGATTTCTTCCTAAATTATGGAATGGCTCATACGTGGGCAAGGCTCAAAGGTGTGTTGAATGGCTATGAATGAGGAAATGCTCATATGAGCGTAAGAAGTGCATGGAAGGATATGTGAGACATAGGGGGGGCTGACGACTCGGCCTTGAATCCCTTTGAACAAGGATGAGACGTCACCCACTACTATCCAACTCGTAATTTTGCTCTATTTTAAACGAAAAATTATTACGTGATTTGTAGGGGTTAAATTCTATAAATACACCCTGATCCCCAAATTTAATGTTCGTTTTTTTAATCTATCTATGTTTAAAAACAGAAAAAAAAAAACTTTAGAGAGATTTTAGAATTTTATTGTCAATTTTCCACTATGGTCCTCATATTGAGTTGGATATTGATTTTTCTTGATTAATCAATAAAAGCAATTTAGGCTTAGGGAGGAGGATGCGTGAACTCTTCATTGGAGTCCTCATTTTGAGTTCTTAGATCTCCATTATTCTTTATCGATCAACAAAAGCGATTTGGACTTTGGGAGAATGTGTCCCATATTGAATGAACCTCGTTAAATCTTTATATCCCGATTTATATTCATATTCAAAACTCCAATCAAAGCAATCTACCATTAACCTTCAAAGTTAAAAATTCTGTAGAAATTTTTATTCAAGTATAACTTGTAACTGTACAAGAAGTGAAGTTTTTGGAGTTACAATCTATTGTAAAAGAACTATCAAAAGAATAAGAATATGCAATGATCTTTCCAAATCAGAGCTAACAAGTATAAGCCTAAAACAAGACAAGTATTGAAGCATAATTTGCAACAAATCGAGCATACGAAACCTCACCGGAAATACTTCTTCCGGGACTTGTAAGGTGCAGGAGATTTAGTGTACTCCACAGGTAGTTGAGGAGGGGCTAATTCACCGGTAAGCATCCCGACAACTTCTTTCATAGTAGGCCTTCGAGATGGCGATTTCTGTAAGCACATAAGAGCAACTATGATGCATAGTTGTGCTTCTTCCTTATTCAAAGATCGGGTTTTTTTATCAACCAAATCAAGTAGCCTTCCAGAACGAGCAAGCTGGCGCGCCCACGAAACAAGATTTGCTTTGTGGAATTCGGACATTGGTGAGCCGGTGACCTGCAAAGGTCTCCGACCAGCGATTAGAACCAAAAGTAACACTCCGAAGCTATAAACATCGCACTTCTCTGAGAGGTCGCCACCACTACCATATTCGGGAGCAATGTAGCACACGGTTCCTCTCATACTCGGTGTGCTACTTACTCCACCACTCTTCGGAATGTCCCCACTCATTGAATCGTAACTCGTATGTCGAGCCTTCCAAAGGTCTCCACTAAAACCGTCCAACCACCAATCAACACTACTCCGACTACTCTTCCTACTCCTGCTATACTTCTTCTTCTTGTCTACATACATCTCATCATCCCTAGGCCACCAATTCTCCTCATTGTCACTTTTTACCTCTTGAATCTTATTTTTATTTTTCTTTTTCTTCTTCTTCTTCCTCGCAAGCTTGTCGCTATAATCCTCCCTCCACCATTCCCTCACCGGCCTCCTCTTCTTCTTCGTCATCCATCCATCCTCCATCGCCACCCACCATTCCAACTTCCTCTCCTTCGTCTTCCCTCCTTTATTCGACACAACATTGCTCGAAGAAGCTCCACCTTTATTCCAATCACTATGATCCCCTTCCCTTCCCACATCCATTCCCATCCATTCCATCACATAATCCTTCACCTTCCCATTCCCATTCCCATTCCCATTTCGCCCCTTCCTCACCTCTTTCCCTATATTCTCCATATCAACCCTCCCAAATTGAGCCTCTAAATCAACTTGAGCATTATCATCACAAAACTCTCTATTCCTATTATCAACCCTCCCAAATTGAGCCTCTAAATTAACTTGAACATTACCATCAAGATTCTCATTATGCCTCTTTCCCACATCTTTTCCAACATTGTCCAAACCAAATTGAGCTTCCAAATCAAAACCCTTATTATCAAAAAACTCGGAAGGGGAAGTCTTGGCGGTCACCATCTCCGGTGAGGTATCAACAATCCTCACCGGAGATCGATCAATACCAACACTCCCCTCCTCGAATCCCACCGTTGTGGTCGCACTCTCCGTTTCCATCACCGACAAACTATCCTCCAAACCAACAACATCAACATTAACATTAACGTTATCATTATTAGCAATATTACAATCAAAATTAACAACAAACCCATCATTAATCTCCCCCAATTTTAACCTAGCAAGGCCAAAATCAGCAATTTTAGCATGAAAACAATCATCCAATAAAACATTACTAGGTTTAACATCACCATGAATAATTGGAGGTTGACATTGATGATGCAAAAAGGTTAAACCTTGAGCAACTTCAATTGCAATTGAAAATCTTTTAGACCAAATCATTAATTCATCACATTTTCTATGTAACAAACAATCCTGCAAATTCCCATTCCTCATAAGCTCATAAACAAGACACATACGACGTCGTTTTGGATCTGAAGCAAAACCAAGAAGCTTAACAATTTTATTATTATCCGAGTTAACGAGTTTATTGGCGATTAGTAACTCGTTCTGAAACTCACGTTCACCTTGAAGGGACCCACAATCAAGGAGTTTGACAGCGATGGGAAGCTTGTGTTTTTTGGAAAGAGGGAGGGTACCCGAATAAACTGACCCGAACCCGCCTTGACCCAAACGGTTAGAAGATGAAAAAGAAGAAGTTGCACGGCGAAGTTGGGAGAAGGAAAAACGGTGTGGAGAGGAAAGAGAGAGTGATTGTCGGGGTGGTTTTAGACACTTATAAAAGCGACGGAAAAAAGTGACGAATATAATTAGTAAACAGCAAAAGAAAGCTGAAGCGAGGAGTGGTGGTATAAGGCGGTTGAAATGGTGGTTATGGCGGTGGTGATGTGGAGGAGAGAGAAAATTTTCCGATGGTGAAGAAGAAGACATGGGTTTTTTTTGGATTTTTTTAAATGATTAAATTAAAGTGTTTTGATGAATTGGGTGGATGAAAAATTTGACATTAATTTGATTTGATTGAAGGAAGAAGAAGAAGATGAAGAAAATGGCCGTTGGGGAGAAGAGAGTGAAAAGGGGGTAATGGAGCTGGAAGAAAGATTACTGAATTGATTTTCTTTCCTTTCTATTCTAATCTATTCTTCCTCGTTTTCTGTAGTCAGTAGTACTTCTCTTTTGGTTCTATCTTTTTCTTTATTTTTCTTTTTCTTTATTAGAATAGACTATTGATAGTAGACTTTAGGAGACTACCAAATTAGAAGGAGTTATTTATCCAAATAGTGTTGAAAAATAAAAAAAAAAAATTTAAATTGGGGCTTATCAAAATTTATTTATCAAACTAATATTCATTACAAAAAAAATTAATGAAATCTATTTGATTGTAGTTTGGGAAGTTCCAAACTTATTAATTCTCTCCTAAACAAAATTAAACCAAGACTAAATTAATTCCAATTCCAATAGCAAACCTATTAATTTTCTCAAATTCCTAAACTAAATATGACTGACGACGGGGGACTTGAAAAGACCAACGACATCCACCATCCACGCCAACCGCAGACTTCCCACCACAACCATTAATTTGAGGTATATATGTATTACAATATTCAATGTATTTTTTTACATTAAAAACTCACTTGGTTTTCTATGATAGATCATATCTCACAAGGATGATGCTAACAACAGATTACAAGGATATGCCATCTTCGATAAACGTCTTTATTGATTTTGACTTTTAGACTTATTAAGATTTTTGGTTGTATATTGAAGTATTTTTTTTTGGATATTTTACTCCTTCTGTAAGACTTGTGGGATGTTTTAAATTTGTTTAACGCATATATTTGCTTGACAAAATAATTTTATCCTTTTGCAGGTTTGGAATTACCAAACCAAAAAAAGAGCTTAGTAAAACTATTTTATTATATGAACACTATTTCGGGAATTAAGTTTTAAAGAACATAAAAGTTGAAATTTTTTTATTTTTCAACCCTAATTAGGCAAATCTCTCGATTAGAAGGGTGTACATAAATTGATTTTTTAATTAGAGATGTTCATTCGGACTATCAGGTTGATTTTAGGTCAGGTTGATTTCAGGTTAGGTTTTTCAAATTGATTCAAAATTGGTTTTGTGTCAATATTGGTTTTTACATACTAATAAATCCATTTTAAAGTCGAGTCAAATCGAGTTCGGTTACAAGGTTGGGTGAAAAAGCAGAGGTGTTTAAAATAGACTCGATAATCTGATTTTCAGCCGATTTTAAACACCTCTGTTTTTAGTGATGTATCTTAAGAAAAGTGAAAAAAAATTATAGATAAAATATAAAATAATTAAAATGAGTGAATGAAATAAAAAATAATTTAAATATGTAGACATTGTCGTATCTTGCACATTTTGCCTCAATCAATTTAAAATTGACCTAACTCAATCCATTGATCCGACCCAATCCAATTGATAGCTCTAATCCGAAAAGGCTTTTAGCTTTAGTTCTATTTTAAGTTTTCCACCCCCACATTGAAATACCATCTATCTTGATGTTAAGAAACTAAAGTGGGGACTTCATATAATTTTTATATGAAAAACTAATATTGAAACAGAAATTGTTATATACATGAATTAAATTATCTATTAAATATAAATTATGAGAATATAATTTCCTATTTAAGTTCTTCTAGTGAGAAATAGTCTCTAAGAGACATATTAAAGAATGTATGTACCCTCAATTTTATTTTTTTTATAGTTTTTTATATTATAAATGGTATTCAATAAAAAGTAGAAGTTGATTTTACATTTAGGATTCCGTTTTGGGACTTTAGATTAGAATGTTGGAGTAGTCTTTTGAGTAGATTATTATAAAGCCTAAAGAGGAGATTTGATTACCCAATCTACAAGTTATAGTTATAGACTTACATTAGGGCACTAGAATGGCTACTAAATGATTCTCCTAACCTTATTTGTTTTCCTGATTTGTAGTGTTTGTTTAAGTTATACTTTATATACTACGTTTGTTTCTTTGTGATTGCTACTGATAAAGAGATTTTTCTTCAAAATATATCATTATCAATGATAATAGTATTAAAAAGATGGAAAAAGTAAAATTTTATTACCAAACTAACTTGTTGATTGGTAGTGATTTATGTTTGTATAGCGCTAACTCTTTCATCCCATTTAATATGTTATATCTTCATTTTATAGAAATTTAAAAATAATTATTCTATCTCTAATTGTATAATATAAAAACATATAAAATGGTATAAATTTACACATATAGCAAGAAACTATAATCATATCAATGCATTCGACTTATAAAAAATATAATTATGATCTAAGAATAGAATGCTGCAAATCATTTTCATAAAGAAAAAATGACTAAAAAGTCTAAAAACTTGAAAAATACCTACAAATAAAATTTTGAGTATTTACAAATATCAGTGAAGATCATATCTTGAGGAAGACTTCTCAAATAGAATTGAGATATATTTTGACTTCTACCTTAACCTAGGTATCACCATTCCATCATGATCTCTATCCTTCACATTTTATTCTTTACTAAACAAGAGGGTATTCCATCCTTTAATTATTTTACTTTAGAAGCTAATTCAATTTTAAAAGGATTATTAAAAAAAATAAAAAAGTACATACATCATGATCACTAGACTCTAATAGTAACAAGCAAGAAACTTCCATGAATTACTTAACAAAAAATGGAGTATTGAAGCAAACTAGCCCACGTGTGTGCTTCACTTTGATTCATTTATATTGACAATTTAAAATAGATTGGGTGTAGAGTTGGTATTATTTCTTGTTTTCTTCCTCATTAATATAATCTAATCTTTTCAACATTTTGTTGCTTTCCTTAAATCTTCAACACATGGTAAGATTCACAACCAAAGATGAGCAAACAACAAGAAAAACACATCCAATCTTTCTTTTCCTTTGGTTGTTTTGAAAATAAGATTTCTTTTATAATTTAGTTGGACTTTATTCATATTAACTTCTTAATTCAATTGGCTTACAAGATGAGAATTGAGAAAACCACCTTTGAAAGCTCCTAATGACTAATGAGGTAAAAGGTTGAGGTAAAGAGTTGTTATTTCATGAGCATATTAGTCAACGACTGTTTTGTTCACCTTTGTGATAAGGATTTTATTCACATCGTCAATATGATTTTTAAGAATTAATCTTTTGTCATTTTACATACAGGAATTTTCTAGTCTACTCTAATTTAAAAAATTTGTTATTTGAACTTATAGTTAAAACTAAAATGAAAATAATTTAAAAAATTTCTAAGTCAAATAAATTAAAACTTAGAAAGCATTATAAAGAAATTCTTCATAAAAATGTTTAATTTTTCAAATCCCACCCCTTTCATGCTTATTAGAAGTAGTTATATATATAATCATATAATCAACATTGCCAAATACTAGACACCAAAAATATAATCACTTTTTAACACCTAAGTCAAATAATTTGTGATATTCTTTTCCTACCATATATTTCTTGTATGCCAAATATACCCTTTTAGACTAAGTCAATTCCCTATAATTCTTTTGTAGGATTTTTCAACTTTTGCATGAGCATAAATGAACAAATTGGTCATTGTCATAGCTCACTACAGATATTGAATTTTATGATAATTTCATCATATAGGATTGTGACAAGAAAGAAACAAGGCAGCTAGAATACAATAACAACGACGTCCAAAATTGTGTTTATTAGTCAGAGCACATGAGTCAATATCCGGGGAAGAAGGAAAGCCAAAAGATCATATTTATACTTCTTTTAAGGAGAGGGTAAGGAGAAATGCGTGCATTTAGTATATTACCCAAAAATATAATTTCTTGTAAAGAGAGGTGCATGATAGCTGAGTCATGATAGTTTCCTGTAAAGAAACCTGCAGTTTACAATACACATTAAACTATAACTAAGTCATGATAATAAATGAGAGATACAAAAGTAAAATATATGTTAAATTTTCATTGATATCATGTTGGCTAGTCCTTTGAAGATTTTTTTTGACTTACAAGTTAACTCAGGGAAGGACCGAAGATAAAAGATTAATGCTATGAAGACTTGGTACAAACTAAGGTGACTTTTAAATTTACATTCCAACATGGATTTTTTTTGTATAAAATACTATTTCTTAATTTGTTTTGAGTAAACTATAAATATTTTGTCAATCACGGCAAATTAAAATATAAAAGTATTACTATGGTTATGCACAGTAAGTATTTCATTATCAGTTAAGTTAATGTTAATTTGTTTGTGATGATGCATATTTTATTTGTCTGATAGAGGCAATTTAGAGTGCATATTAGGCTTCATTAAAAACAAAACAATACATTAGAAAGAAAAAAAAAATTATTTTGATTTATTACATATGTTAAATAAATATACTTTACTTTTATTAAGGGAGTATGTTTTAATGAGTTGTTGAAGGTGGTGTCACACTTAAAAAAGTAATTGAATAAATTTAAGGTGACATACTTCAATAACAAATGAAAAAATTCAGAGTGAAGGAGAGAGTACGTGCATGTTTTGATACTTTTCCTTTGATTTTGGGTCACATTATTTTATTTTATTTAAGTCATTTACTTTTATTACTAATGCAAATACTAATTTAATTCTAAGGATTAATTTAATTTGGGCTTTTTCATAAGCTAGGTATTAGGCAGTTGAACCTCAAAACTACCTTCGGGAACGGTCCTGGTTAATTATGATGTCTTGGAAATTCCCCCTTAATATGGATTATATTTCATTAATGTCTGAATAATACTATAATGAAATAACTCTCACAAAGTTTGAACTCCCACACTCAATCTCAAAGTTTCCACCTCTATTAAAAACTCATACCATTACATGAAAGAACACTTTTGACTCTCAAAACCCTATTTGCTCTTTGTTTGCTATGAAGAACACAAAATTTTATTATGTTGAATCATTTCAACAAGAGTCAAGTAAATTTTAGTCAAACTGTTGGTCTTTATAATTTAATGGTATAGTAAGATATTTGTTATTACCCTTAATACTCTAACTATCTTGCATTATATTGTCTTGTTTCTTTGTATTGCGTTGTCCGGCTTTACTTTTTTTTGGATCTAGTTGAATGACTCAATTGTTGCATCCTTCTTTATGCATAGTATGATTTGTCGTTTTTCATCTCTCACCTAACTTTGATCATAATTTGTCAGGATCCAAATCCTGACAAATTGAACATGTAGCTTCGGATATGGATCCTTCTTCAAAAAACGGATCTGAATCTGGGTCTACTTAGAACCGATTCATATTTAACCCAATATTATTCTTAAACGAGATATATGGAATATGATGATGAAGGAATGTATTTGTTAGAACCAATAAAAAAAAAGGACTAACCAAAGGGTGAAAACCTTAAAGCAAGGTGGTGGGGCATTAGCCTTTTAAAATGTGTACCTTCTTTTTGCGCTTTCCTTGGGGAATAATCAAAGAATGAGAGGCACATCACAAAATTTCAAGGCAAAGGGAGACAAAAGGTACAACTCATTACTTAATTATTCAACGCTCAAATCGTGTGAAATTCCGACCCATGCGCCTTAGGTTCATGCTAATTGCATAAGTGGGTTAAGTCTTAAGTACCCATCAATCAAAATTGAATCATCCATTATAATAGAGTAAAGATCACGCCATAGAATTATGATTTTCTAGGAAATTGGTTTCCGCACCCCAAATAAGAAAGATAATAGGTAATCTACATAAAATTCGAAAAGACATTTTCCACAAAAATCAATTGGTACTACTCCTTAAGTTTATATAAAGTGGTATTATCCTTTTCTTTTTCTCAAATATGGAACAACTCATATGTGGGCAATAATGGTTACTTCAACATTCTCCGTCCCATGTAAGTGTCCTTAGAACTTTATGTAATACCCCGAGATTTTAATGACGTAATTATTTAATATTTTAATAACTTTTAAAGATTTTACAATTTTATTAAATTATTTCTGAATTAGTTTTAATAAATTTCTTTCATATATGAATTTATATGTTAACTTATATATATATATATATATATATATATATATATATATATATATATATATATATATATATATATATATATATATATATATATATATATATATATAGTTATGATTTCCAAAATAAAGAGGTTTGAATCAAAATGATTATTTTGTTGAAATGTGGGAGCCCATGAAGGTGAGTCTCTTAGTTGAGCCTCGCAAGAAAATGAATCGAGATAAAAAAAAAAAAAAAAAAAAAAAAAAAAATAATAATAATAATAATAACAATGATAAAAATGCATAAAACCCTCGTTGCTTGAAACCTAGACGTCACTCTCCTTTCTCCTTCTCCTCCTTTTTTCTCTCTTCTCCTCTTGTGCCTCCTTCTCCTTTCTCCAACTAGCTGTCGCCTCCTGCGTGACCACCAGCACCAGCTGCCACCAGCAAACTGCCGACAGCAGCAGCCATTCCTCCCTCTTAGCAGCAGCCACGGCTGCCTCTTTGGTCCCCCAACAGCAGCGAGCTGCTGTGAAGCCATAGCACCACCACAACACCACTCAGTTTCACTCCTGTTTTCTAATTGCCCCATTGTGAGCCTCTCAAGTTTACTCTAAGTAATCTTCCAAATATCTAATTAGAATTTTACTAAGTTTATGAGTTTGGTGTTAATTTTGTATGATTGTCATTGAATCTTGTTATGGGTAAGAATTTGATTGATGATTTGAATGTACTTATGAATTGGATTTTTGAAATATGAATGAAAAATGTTGAACCTTGTATTATTTTGATTGAACCTTTTTGTGGGTAAGAGTGTGTTTGATGAATTTAACATATTTATGGCTTAGAGTTTAAAGTATGAATGAAAATAATGGTTGTGTGCTATTTTGATGGTGTCTTAGTACATGAGTAACTTTATTTGTGTTGAATGTGGGAGTTTTGTTAGGCATGGTAGTCTTAATTGGCCTTGTTGAAGTAAAAGAAATTATTAGTATTGATTACAAGTACTCTCGTTAGGTTATCGAAATTATAATTAAATGATATTAGTAAGGCTATGAACATAGTGTCAATTGTTGAGAATTATTAAAGTTACTTGTTATGATGTCTTGATTTTAGTTCTTTCTAACCTTGGCGAATATAATAAATGGTATTGCGATGTGATAACCTTAAGATTCGTCCTTGTCGTCATATTGGCACTACATCAACGTTAAGTGTGAATCGTCGTTCTATATTAAGATGATGTGAATCTTTATGACTCAAAGTTAGTTGATGTAAGGAAATAGTTGACATAATCCTTTTATTCTTTGTTGATGGAAAGACTTGTGTTATTGTTGAATTGACGATTATGCTTGGTGTTGAATGGGATGCGTATATGCTAGAAGTAATTGAAAACTTGTCGTGAATGGATGATAGTGGTTACTTTGGCTTTTAGCTGGTATGACAAAGTAGTGAAGGAATTTATTAGTTCTATTCATAACTTATATAGGTGCCCACTTCATAAGAGGAAAGTAGAACCTTTGTCGGGTGATTTTTGTAACTCGGGGTCGTGCAGTGACGCTTGCAGGTATGTACACGCAGTAATTAATTATTATATTCTTTGTTTCAAAGTATTATCCATATTTCATGATTATATGCATCATATTAGAATTATAGAACGCCAGAAAGTAAACCATGCTAGTGAATAGTCATAATAGTAATATAGGCAAGTAGCATGAAAGCATTAGGAGACTATGAGAACAGATTTCTAAATAGTAGAGAACGCACCATGGTTGTGTGTGGTATCAAAGTGATTTCCTACTTATTGAGCCTTGATTTATGATTAGTTGGCGTGACGCAACTGGATTATGTCCGGTTGATTTAGTAGTCCCCTAGGTGAGGTCCGACGGGACCACCGAAAGGGGGGTATGAGCATGCTTGGGTCATTGGGCGTCGGGTGGCCGATACCGCCCCTTGACCGAGGTGTTACCATGCGGGCCTTGCAAACCCCAATATGGTGGCCTCTTCACTGGTTTAGTACGCCAGTGTGTTAGTTTTTCCCGAAGGTAGGACCCGAGAGGGTCAGCTGGAGGGGGCATGAGCTCATACTTTGTCATGGACGCCGGGTGGTCGATAACGCCCTTGGCCGTGTCACTATGCCATGGATAGAGAAAAGATCCACTACCCTTGAATATACTTCGAGAGATTAGTAGTTTGAAAGAGAAATTGAGAGTAAATAGAGGAGTTTAGACAGATGACTAGACTCGTTATTGCCATACTATATCGTTGTCTATAGTCCTGTTCAATGACTCTAATTGTTATAAGTTCATTAATTACTGACGTGTATGTGTTTGTTGTTGTTTGTTCATGACTCTATTTGATGTTCCTGTTATGACACATCTGACTATGGTCATTATGTCGAGCAGCAGGAGGATCATAGCTTGACATGACAGGTATAAAAGCTTCTTTTGCTTTGCATTGGGGGTAAAAGCGGAGTACGGTCGAAACAATTGTGTACAAGTTGCTTAATGCTTGTAGCTTCTATATTACTTGTAAATTTTTCTTTTGGGTTTGTATAATTTCTTTCGTATGGAGCCATGTGACTCCTTGTATGATCCATAGTTTCGTAATTTTTGGATGTATATAGTGAGAATTCTCCTTTAGTAGCCATCAAATCGACGCGTTAACACTGGAACCACGATCCTCGTTAGAGTTGATGATTTGAGAAGCAGACGATGAGTCATTCCGTCGTGACGTATCTTTGAAAGGCACTAAAGGCCTTAGATTAGTTTAGTTATGCTATCCATTATATCCTTGTCACATCCTCAGTTTTTAGTAGAATGATGCCGAAATTTTCACTTATTCACCTTTTTAATTAATCTTTAGCGTTTATTTTAATTACCTTCCCTTTTCTTTTTATGTAACACCCGAATTTCCTCCCTTCCTTCACAATTTTTGGTTTCGTTTAAGGGGTTGGAAATTTAGGGGTGTTACACTTTAGCCTACCAGAAGAGTTACAAAACTATTGGGAATGAGCATCCAATTAAAGACTCCTTTAACCAATGGTAAGATTAATTACCTAGTTATAAAGCCTCAACAACAATCGGGCTTTATTACCATGATAGAATTAAAGAGGGTCGGACAACTCAAACAAGGAGAAAAGGTAACCCACATACAAGCCCAAAGGAGGTTTACTACTAAAATCAATTGGTAGTAGTAGGATTTACTCTTTAAGTATTTAAAGTGGTATTATATTATACTTTTCTCTTTCCTCTTCTCTTTCTCCGACAACTTACGTATGGGCAATAATGGACACTTCAACATAATTTATTATGACTAATAATTACTACTCTATCCCTTTGAATTACTAGTAATTATTATTATGACAAAAAATTGATATTTGGTAATTAATGAATAGAGATATTAAATTGTATTGATGAATTTAAAATATAAAGTTAAATTGTATTGATAAGATTAAAAGAAAGTGATAAAATAATATAAAATAAATATGGCAACTCAAAATAATAAATGATGCAAAATAATATCAACGTGTGGAGTAGTGATATAAACACGATTGATTAGTTGAAAATTATGAATAAGGTCTCTCTATTTTTGTCAATCAATATGATTGATATATATAGGATAGATTAAAAGAAAATAATCAATAAGGTCTCTATCTATTCTATGGATAATTAGTCATATAATACTTGTAATTAACCAAACTTAAAAAGCATAATTTTGTCGTTTGAAAGGTGTTACATAATGTGTTAATATTTTGAAACTTGAAGTATATCTATTTTATCCTAGGTGTGTCATTTAGCTCGGCAAATATGTTAATGCACTTATTTTAGTCCTAATATTTATAATTTAAGATAATTAAAATTTATATAAAGTTGATCTATAATTTTTGCATTAAGACGAATCAAACATAGTTTTATTTAATTGTATTTTATATTATAAATTAAGAGTAAAATATAATTTAAAAGTGATCGATAAAAGTGTAAAAAACAAATGAGATGCCTATACTTACACCTAAGCTGAAAGGAAGAAAGTATATCTTATCCGTTTCAAATTAATTTTTATTCTTCTATAAAAATTTTAGGCATTAAAAGTTTAAATTCTTAAATTGAGTTATTCAAATTGAATACATGATCTATATGCATTAAAAGAAGAAATTGATTGATTATGTTAGATTAAATAAGGTTTGATGGATAGAAGATTATATTAAAAGAAATTTACAACTTGTATTTTGAAACGATAAAAAACAAATATTGAAACTAAATTGGATCGAAGAAAGTGATTGACATATTTATTATTTAAAAATTCTTATAATTTCAAATCATCAATAATTATCTAGCATATGGCTTGTAATCTAACTAGACTTGTCAATTTTATTTCTTAAAAAAATTTGTCAATTTTTAATCCGAACTGTTATAACTTGTTTTGCGGACATCTTAAGGTGAATCTTATGACTCGAAAAATATCCATTTCAACATAGTATTTGAAGTTTTCTAGACAACATATGATAATTAAAACTTATAATAGACTAGAATTTGTACGGATAATTCAAAATTTTTCAAAAAAAAAGAATCCCTTCGTCGCTTACTTGCAAGTGTGAGTTCTTGTATTAAATATAAAATAATAATAAAATTACAAAATAACGAAGAAAGTGGATCCATAAGGGTCCATAAATTGATAAAATATTAATAAAAGTAATAAACAATAAAGAAAATAGAATCATGTATGAGAATCATTGGATTGATAAAATATTAATAAATATGCAATATCGTTTTTATTATAAAAAGTAAAACATATTAAAGAAATAATTCAAATAAAAATGTGAAACATAATAGTAAAATAGACTGAGTATAATAAATTTTTTGATATAAGATCAATATATAATAATTAAATATTAAAATAACAACTCATAAATTGCAATATTTGTTCATCCATACATTTAAATTTATAAAAGCTCAAAATCCATTATAAAACGTCTACTATTTTCCAACAATGTCTCAATGTTTAAAATTATTTTTCTTATCTGAAATATTCTAAATGTAACAAATCAAATGAAACCGTTAATAAACTTCAAAAATGATGAGCATTGTTTCCCTTAATTAGTGTACTTATTACTACGGTGATTAAAATTTTTGATTATAAATGGATCAAACTAATTATATATAGAGATCATTTGTTATATGTTAACAAATATTTAAAATATCTTTTATTATAGACTAATAATTTTGCATAATTAGAAAAGAAATAGAGCATGAAAATTTTGTTGTAATGTCGACAAACTGGACACATATCACATATTGTTCTTCATTATTTGTATAGATAGATAGAAGATTTTGTTCTAAATTGGCATAAAATTATTTTCTACACTTTCGTCTACAACAACGAAATTAGTGTTCTTGTCGCGATAACTAGAGCAAATTCTTCATCGTCTAATTTTGATGATGGTATCGGTTTTTTCGTGCGTGTAGTTGAAAAACTACAAATAAGTAAATTAAATATCACTTAAAAGTATTTATACAATTTCATTTAAAAAAAACCAGTAATTTATGGTATATATTATATTTCATTATCCAAAAAACAATTATAGAAATATTAATAAGACTAATTGTGCAATAGCTTTATTTCAAAAATTAATAATTATGTTATAGTAGATGATCCCTTTGATTTTTTTTATAGACACCCTTATGGATTAACTTTATGAAATAAATTATTTTTTTATTATTTTTATAATCTTGCATTGTATTTGATTTGATTCTTTTACACATATATTCAATTCACTCAATCTTTTTTCCTTTTATAATTATTTTGCAATATATATTACCTACTATAGTGAAACGATGTGATTTTTATTTGCACCTTTTCATATTATATATAAGTACTTTAAGAATTAATTTTCTCCAAAACACTAAATCAAAAAAAATAAACACCAAAATAAAATGAATTCTTCTTTTTCCTCTTCAGAATTTTCCCAAAACAAAAATTTTTCTATAACTCAAGAAGAATTTTATGCATTTCATAATATTGATCGACAATATTTTATTAGGTTGGTTTTTGGTTTAAAGCGTGATCCTATTGATGTTATGCAAGCCATTGCTCTTTGGTTATGGCTTGAGAGGGTTAATAAGTGTCAATATATATGTTTACTTATTAAATTATCCGATACAATGTTTGAAATTATTTATGAGGAGACACTACTTTGTCTTAGGGTGGTTGTTACCAATGAATTAATTATTTATCCTAACAATAATGAAGTTATCCCCACGATAAAAAGTATCGTGGGGCAGAATCGAAACGAATTTAACCTTAATTTTTTTAAGGAAAATCGAATGAATATTATAGGGGGGGTCGATAATTTTATTCAACAAGTTTGTCTAAGAGCATTTCATGATCTTATTCAAATTCTTATCAATTCTCGATCTATTCAAACTGATATAAATGACCAAAATTATAGGCCTCCCTTCCTTTCCTCCATGTGTAGTGTTAGTAGTGAAAGTTCTTTTACCGGTGGTAATAGTAATAAAAGTGATGTCATTGGTCAAAGTGTAGATTCGACTTCACAATCGCCTTTGTATATGGCGACTAATAATCATAATTCGGGTGATAATAAGGGGGGGTTAATGGTTTATTTTCCTAATCTCAAGGCTGAAGATGTTAATATACCCTTAAAACTAAAAGGTCACTTGAATGTTCATAATCTGAATACTTTCCAAGGGGGTGCTTCCAGTTCATCAAATAATGTTCCTCTGCCTTTTAATAAAAATGTAGGTAGTAATCCATATGTTTTAGAGGAACCACCACAAATACCAGAAGTTGATCTTGTAGAGCAACTAATTGCTCAAATGAGATTAAATGAAGATCCTCGTTTTCAAAGAGAGGAAGAAAATAATGTCCCTCCAAGTGAAAGGACAATTTTCTTAACATTTTCTAAGGGCTATCCTATTTCAGAGCAGGAATTACGTGAATTTTTTAACAGGTTAATTTTCCTATTTAATATCACTTTTTTATCATTTATTTTTGAAAAATTTATTCAATTATTTAACTTGTATTAAGTGATATATCAGTTTCAATGATCATTCATATAAGTTCCTTTTCTCCATTCATTACGAATGAACAACCATTATATGCTAGGCTTAAATCAATGACATTCAATAGATTGTTTCCACTTTCCATTATTTTTCTGTAATAATTTGAAATTAATGTTTATAATAATTTATTATCATTTATTGACCGTTATGTATTAAATTGTTTTTCTTTAATTCTGAAATATTAGGTCATTTGGAGATATAATAGAGGCATTAATTATGCAACAAGTTGGAGCAAATGAACAGCCATTATATGCAAGGCTTGTGGTGCGTAATGGGGTAGCCGTCGAAATAATTTTAAGTGAGCATGGAAAATCAAAATTCTCCATTAATGGCAAGCATGTTTGGGCAAGGAAGTATGTCAGCAAGAATAATATGACACCACCAAATTCACCATCTTAATATTATATTATTGTTGGTTTTTATTAATAATGTTGGTTAGTTTTTATGGAATAAAGCTCAGAAGATCTTTTCTGGATAGAAATTTGTATTTTTCTTGTTTTCCCTTTGTATTATCAAACCTGATATAAATTTCTTGTAATGTGTCTTTTTTAAAGCTTATAATTATAATACTATTTCAAAAAATTATACTCCTTTTTGTCCGTCCTGTCACAATTTTCTTCCTACACAATTTTCCACTTTAATATCTCTATTTTGGTAATGCTCTTTTTTTTTTTGGTCTTACCTACAAACTTATTTCTTCTCTATTTCAACCAATTAATTTTATAAGTCTTATCTCAATTGGAGTAAAATTTTCATTTCTCCTAGGCAAGGTCCTAAAATCGAATTTCCCATTGTCCCTTCCTTTCTTTAGTCTACCCTCTCTCTCTCTACATATATATATATATATATATATATATATATATATATATATATATATATATATATATATATTACTTTTGAACTTTTTCAAATTCAAAACAACGTATTAACATATACTATTCAAATATGAATAAAGATATTTGTCGAAAAAAAAATGATATGAAATGTCAAGATAGCAATTTAGAGCAACATATGTTCTAAGACGAATCGACTAGTTTGAAATCAATCACACAATTCACCATCTTAAGTTACACATTTTTGAAGGCATCAAACACAAAAATACACCTTTTGAGATATCTCATTCATTTTGGTACATTCTAAAATTATAAACGGAATTGCCGTATATCCCCTCATATCATCTAAAAACTCTTTTCACACCGACTCTTAACTTTTTTTTCTCTTTTTTCAAGGCAACTGTAATAATGAATGCAGGGGTCAATCCAGATTAAAAATCTTTGGGGCCAAATAACCCTAAATGGGACCAACTAGTACTATTTTCCCTTTGAAAGTGAAGATACAATAGGAAAATTAAGAACATTAACCTAACACAGAAAATCATAAAACTAAACAGGGTTATAGGAGAAATGTAAATCAAATTTACAAAAAGAGGTATATCATATCCTATCCACATATGGAGCAAATGTCATCCACAACTAAAGACTTATGATGATTATAAATATACACAAGCAGTATTAATACAACATGATTAGAACCTAACCTAACTGAGATCACACAATGAAAGTGCAATACTATGATGAAGAAATAACAAAACCTGTAAGCATGATCACAGATATTAAATAAATGGAAGTAGGGTAGAAAAAATCACCTACCAAAACCATTCGTTCCTCGAATCCACTGCTTTTACATTAGTTGGAACAAGAGGAAGGTAACCATAGAGGGAAACAAAATCGTTCAAACATTTGTGTCTCTTGTTACTGTGATCTTTCAAACTACTTATGCCAAACGATCCGATCTCATATATCTTTCCTGCAAAGTAGAGTTCAATTAAAGCAATTACATTCGTAGATTCGTATCTTGTACACGATATAGTAACAAATTGGATCTTTTTAGTAAAATCTATTTGAGATTTTTAAATTGGATCTTTTAATAAAATCTATTTGAGATTTTTTGAAGTCTCGGAAAAGCTGGTGGTGAAAGATGCATCACATTCACACGTGTAGGGCGGTCATTCTAATATCAAGAGTGATGGATGAGACATGGTTTTACTCAATATTTTGAGATCAGCACCGGTGAGCTCAATTGCAACTTCACGCTCCCTGGAAATGACAAGACTGGTGAAATTTAAGGTTGTGACGGAGAATGGCGTTCTAGTGTAACCGTACCCCGAAGGTTGATCTTAAAAACAAAATTTCCAAATCTATTCAGATTTGTGCGAGTGCTTAGAAGTGTGTTTTTCTATCTGGCTTCGGGGGTGGTCAGGTTGTTTTCAACTGCGTTAATGGGAGAGCCGTATTGCACTTCTACTCTGCGAAATCCTGATCGACGTACCCTAAACTGCAGTACTTCAATAGATCTACTGTCCAAGTATGCAACCATCACAAAGTATTTTCCTCTAGTCTAAGCCTATTTTATATAGACCTGACAACCCCAAATCATAGATTGGAAATATAAACCTAATCTTCCAATAAATCTCTCAAAAAAAAAAAAACACCATAATACCAAAAAAATGTATGAGATAGATCATTTTTTGTATCTGAAATGGGTGTATCTCAAATGTCCATATTCGATAGCCAATACATCATACAGATATGGATGATTACAAGAAGAAAATTAGGAATGAGATGGTACAGAACAACTGCTAAATGCCATCAAACCTTTAATAGTTTGGTTAAAAACCTACAGTAAAACAAATCTCCAAGATGCATACAGGCATTAACTGCAGCAAAGGATAAGTCACTAACATTTAGTGTGTATCTAGCTTCACAACAAAAACTTATTCTATAAACCCTACCTAAAAATACTGGCCCCTTAATTTATGTCTAACATGCAATTTAATCACCTAACTTTCAATCGTTGAAAATTAATCCTTAAGGTTTGTTTAAGTGCAATTGACCTTCAAGTTTAATTTTGTTTGGTTGATGGCTGTTCTCGGCTGGTTTGACTCACTGCCAGTGAAAAACCCAGGAAAAGTGTTGGTGAGAGCACAAATAAAATCACGTTAGATATAGAAAAATCCAATACAAAGATCTTTATACAAAACTATGTATACAAAATTATCTACCTAGGAAATTTTTAGACGATGAGACGAAACTACTATTCCTGTTGGTGGAAAGTTGCAGTTTCGTGTAAAGAGTGGAATTAGGATTGTCAATGGTGGGTATATCATTAGAATAGTGTGAAGAGGCTCAATCTTCATGATTATTTCTAGTGGATGTTTGATATTTTGTTTTTGGATAAAAATGCAGCATATATATTCTCAAATGAGGGAGTATATTAATAGCTGTATTTTTAAAAGATTCAGATGAAAAATTTCTTTTCCAGTCTATAATTCGAGCAAACCTTAAATGCACAAAGTAAAATTGGGGTCACTTGCATTCGAAGATAAGATAGAGGACAAATTTTCTACCACTTAAAAGAGGGCCAATTCGAACAACTGAAGGAAAGGAATTAATTTGCCACTTTCCCCAAAACCCAAAATGCAAACTGGATTTTTCCTACCCACTAGGTGTAGTTAAAGCATAGGAACAACCATCTTGTACACCCCATTCATATATGAGGGTCCACCACTGGCCATGACCAAAGCATCTTCTCAACTTTGCTATGACCTATTTGATTGTCTAACTCCGATCAATTCTCTTTTATTTGTTTCTGTCATCATAACATGATGCCTATTAAAATAATGTCAACAAATCACAGTATCACACTAGCTAAATCTATCCATTCCTATAAAACGTCGTCATCAACTTTTGCATGAACATCAAGGAGGCTGTAAAAAAGGACTACTATGACGGTCACTGGGACAGGAAGAAGATGACCCCAACCACATAGACAACAAAGCTGAAAATATGCTCATTTTCAAGACTCGAGGAAGACAGATACAAGTAAACCTTTGACATAAGCTCATAGGAACTTGGTCTAGGCAACAGTGTAATTTGGCCTCCTGAAGCATATATTTCCTTAAGAGCACACATCTACTACTCCCTCTATCCCTAAGAGATTGTCACATTTTCAATTTTAATCCGTCCCTTTAACTTTGCAACATTTCTATTTTCGGTGGTGCCCCCACCATTTTCTTTAATTCATATCCACACATCATCTCTGATTTTCTCTCACTTTTAATCATACCCACACAATTTAATAGATACAACCAATTTCTTAATATTTGAGCCAACTGTTGATATTGTAATCCCTTAGGTCCAAAGGGAGTATATCTTTGGGGGTATTACTTGGAGAACCAAAGTTCAGCATTCCAAGACATGGATACTGCACAGGGATATAAGGCTCAACATTCCAATAAATTGCTCAATCATTATAAAATGACATATCATATATTTATATTAAAGCAGCACTTACCCTTGACCCAAATGGGAGGAGCCCCTGTGATGTTGGCCACAAGCAAAGACATTGCAATATCTTCACAGTTCCTATGATAGAATATAAACATTAGTCGTCAAGATGTTTAGCTATTGAAGAAATAATCAAATGAGTTAGTATATTGCCAAACCTCTCTCTTGTTACATAGTTGCGAATAGATGCTGGCATCTGATTGGTATACATATCAAGGTACTTTTGGTGGAAGAATGCTGCTTTTGAGAGAACCATACTGTAAGTGCCCATCCACCAAACAGACCACCATCCTCCATATTTATAAGATACATGGGTTTCTTTCTGTCACATTAAAAGATCGGGAAAAAGAATAAGCACCAAATGCTTAAAATCAAATTAGCACTAAACATTTAAATCAATCCATTCTAATAGTTTATTTCTCTTAAAAAAAAACCATTGATAGACCAGGAAAAAGAATAATCACCAAATGCTCAAAATTAAATTAGCACTTGACATTTACATAAACCCATTCCAATACTTTATTCCTCTTTAAAAAGTACTTTAATCGTCTGCACACCACAATTCACACAATCATTATTTGATAATGAAAAGCCTTATCTACTACCTGACTCATTCAACAATACATGAACAAGAGCTGTAGTTTAGTCATATCTGCGACTACATTAACCTAAGAAGCATAAATTTGGCCTATAGAGTAGCAATTAAGAAAATTTTGATGTAGCAGTTGTCTAAAGTACTCTGTACTCAGTAGCCAGCTTAAGCACTGTTAGCAAGGCTTTAGCATCAAGTATTATCTCACATTATAGAAGATGTAAGTACTTGTCCAACTAAATTATTGGTCAAAGAATAAAGTTTACACATGATTTGAGTTCATATGAAATATTCCTAAAAGATTCCGAGGATACTGCTGAAACATACATGGTGTAAAGTGGCTAATGACATCAGAACTCCAAATAGCTTCACTTATGTAGTCAACTTATTATTTATTATAGGGGCAGCAAGAAGATTATAAAGCCATGATTACTTTTATTTGAGATGGGGAAGGGAAATGAGAAATGGACAAGTAAACATCTCAACACACTCAAAAGATCTACCTTTTCACCTATCCAATGCATACGAGGAACAAATCCAACCATTGTTGATGGAGCAGTTTGCCAAATAGAGAAAGCGAATTCCAGTTCATCACAAGGTACAATGACATCATCGTCAACAGAAAATATTGCATCAGTCCTTAGGCTTTGAATAGGTTTGAATCTGTTGTTTAGATTATCCTCCTCATTTATATCAAACTTGAAATCGGGCTTACGAGCAGTCTGGGACTTGGCCATCACAATATTATAAAGATAATTTTTTAAACTATTTGAAGGAGGATCATTCTCACTCCACACCACATGTATTCCTTTAGTACCATGACATGAAGCATAATGAGCAACAGACTGCTTTAGAAGAGAATTACGCTTCCATGTGTTGATTAGTACAGTATATCCACCTCTGAATGATGAAATGGCAAAAAGAAACAAATTATTAGAAAACAACCTACCAATATGCCTTCAATTTTTTGCAAATAATCTACACAACCCAAGATTTAATATGAGAATTTCACCTTGATTCTAAGACACTCAACTATTAGATTTGATCTAAGTTGAGTACATGCAGCCACAAAAAGCATGCATTGACAGACATATGTGTGCGCATATACTAAAACTAAAAGGAGGTGATAATCAAGAGCATAGAGCACATCCCCATAACATCAGACATAAGAAAAAACAATGTTGCGGAAATAAAGTTAATACAAATAGTTGTAGTTAAACGTATAAAAATTGCAATAAATTGACATTATACATGCCTAAGAACAAAAAATCATACGCTTATCATATTCTCGTATACATATACTTGCACATATTTCAGAATTTTTAAACCTTACATTCAATTTGGAAGTTCTTTCCCATTTCCAATTTATCTCATTCATAAATCAAATCACTTTATCGAACATCAGAAAGATGGAAATATTAAAAAGTTCAATGTGAACGACTATTAGACCTGATATGTAGCTGACCCCATAGGATTAAGGATTGTTGTTGTTGTTTTGTGTTGCTTTTAATGCCCTCAACAAGGAGGTGCAAGTATTGATGATAATAGACCTCATATACAATGAGGTTCCTCGTATGCTCCTTGTACTCAAGATACCCACATACTATCTTTCTAAAAATCTCAATGTTGTAACTGAAATAAACTAGTCATTATTGCTTGTGGCTGACCACATTAAAAATCTAAAAGTTGCTCCACCTTACAAGATGCAAAGGACACACTACAAAGCTTATCAATCATAAGTGAAAGTTCTAGATAAAATGCATCATAAATATGTATTTTACAAGCCCCTCCAATAAGATAATATTGTCACTTTGCTGTAATAGAAGTATGTTCCAAACATCCAATTGGCAGCCAATGTTTGCAAGTAATAGCAAAATGACTAGAACTCAGAAACATAATTGTCATCATAGTTATATTGTATTTAACTTCAATGCAGTTATACTAAGTGGAACTGTAACCTGAAATTCAAATTTCTTCTCCCCCCATAACTTCTATATGTCTAAGTTCTTCATTCAACTTGAGAATTTAGATGGTCACCAATCAGGAATTCAGGATCATAGGAAACAGGGAAATATAGTTATTCTCTCCAACTTCAATGCAAAGATGAATTCATTCCATCACAGTACCATGTGATACCGTCAAATTATAATTCCTATTCTTGAATTGTATACTAGACATCGGGGGGAATGAAACGTTTTTCAAACATATGCATTTTAAACTTCCCGCTACTAAGAGTAGCAATGACCACATGTTAATTCACGCGGACGAACTCTAAGAGTCTTAGTTAATATCAATCAATAAAAAGGCTCATGAGAAAAATTACTCCAACTCAAATCAAAAACACTTTCAACATTTTCACTAATCCCTCATCTTGTTATTTATTTGCAAATAAATATCTATTATCAACTTTGATCTTCTTATTTGATTGTATTGCCATCACTTAAAAATTTAGTTTCTTGTATAGGATAATAAAAACAAAAGTTAATTATTCAACACATCCCCAATCTAAATCCTAAAGCCGACTACAGGTAAAAACAGCATTTGAAAATTATCCAAAGCAATGTCCTTTATCCAACAACATTCTATTTTATCACCACAATGCCATTAAGTACCTCCGACCTAGGCATGTGTTCGTTTTAGAGGTGTGTATACACAATCTTGTCCTTGCAATAGCAAAGAGGCGGTGAGCATGATATCATCAATAATTTGTTTATAATGTTAATACCCAATTGGCCAATGCCTAAATGGGGGTTAGGAGTAGACTGTATGCAACATTACTCTTCATGATAAACACAGAGAGTGTTTGGGATTGACAGATATTATTAAATGCATAATCAAAATAAACCAGCGTAAACTAATCCTAAAAACTTTCAAAAATTGAGATCTGAATGAAGAAAATTATAGCCCATATTTGGGAACCCCGATTCCGTATAGCAAATTGAGTAATATATCCAGCTAAAATTTAGTAATAATTGTTGAAGCTTACTAAAATAAAAACAACAATTTCATTTAAATTAGAAAAATAGCACGATTTCATCTCCAGAATTATTTTGATCTTACTATGTCTTTCAAAAGAAAATATAAGTCTTTCTTACTAAATATCATGTAAAAATACTTAAGCTAATACTATAATTAATATTTTAGCTAAACCTAAAAAAAATCAAAATCCGAATGCTAATGTGCCAAATTTAAAAGACAATTGTCAAATTATGAACAGATAAAGGATTTAATTATAATTTGAAATATATGAACAGATTAAGGATTTAATTATAATTTGAATTATTACCTTGAAGAAGAAAAAGATGATGAAGGATAGCGAAGATTCCAGCCTAAAGAAGAAGGAATTCTGGAGATTAATAAACCGACGCCGCATAATGCACAGAAAACGAGGAGGAGAAGTTTGAGTTTGGCAATATAACGAAGGCGACGGAAAATAACGAAGCGATGCTGAAAGGAACCTCTAATGGCGGCTTTTTCCTTCGCTGGAGAGTAAAATCCGCCATTAATTTCGCCATCTCTTATTGCTATTAGGTTTGATGTCGTCATTTTGCGGCGAATCTCCGGCGAAAATTCGAGTTTCCACTTTGGGAGGAGAAAGAGGAAAAGTTGCAGCCTACAGGTGTTGGAATAGATCGATAATATGTCGGTTTTTAAAAAAAAACTTTTATTAAAATAGAAAGAATATTAGTCACTTTTTTTTTTTTTATTTGTCCATTTTATTTTTGTGTCGTTTTTCAAAGTAAATTTGAATTTCGATATTTTATAATACGCATAATAAAAAATTGTAAAAATTATTCATTAAAATTCTTTGCATCAAGACGAATCTAACACACATATGAATATATTTTGTCATAAATATATACATTGAAAATCAAATTTAAATTTCTCTCTCTTATATAGCGAAAAAATTTAAAGTGGACAAACAAAAAAAATAGAAAAAGTAATATTCTTTTTATTTTAATTTCTTTGTTAAACTACTTTCAAAGAGAACCTTTGTTAAACTCACTTAAAAGTGTGAGAGTTTTATTGTCATAATGTGAGAAATATAAATTAAAAGGAGTAAAAATTAATAAGAAGTGGGTATAATAATTGAATTTTCTATATAGTATTTTATATTCTTGTGTAAATTAAACTCGGGTGTTTTATTTTTATTAATTTTTGAGTAAATTAAACTAGTATATAATATCTTTCTATTTTAATTTTTATATTCTTTCTATATTATATACTTGTAGGAGTTTATATAATGTTCTAATTTCTCTAATTTTATAAATTTTTCTTTTTTAAGAAATTGATCATAAAAAAAATAGACATGATGATTGAATTTCTATATAGTATCGAAAAACTTCCACTTCCTTTAAATTCAATGTTATAAGTTTTAATTTTTAATTAATCAAACAAAAATCAAAATGCTAACATCATTAGAATGTAGAAATCCTATGAGGAAACAAATAGGTTCGTATAGTCGCTTCAATTCCTTTGGTGTGTTTATCTTGCCTTTACCACTAATTCAATTTTTAATAATTCTAATTATATATGATTAAAAAATTATAAAAAATAATATTAATAAAATTTACATTAAAACAAATTAAACAAAAACTTATTTGACTATATTTTAACTTAAAATTGATAACAAATCAAGAGTGATAAATAATATAAAAAAGCAAGTAGTATTTTTTACGCAACCAAAAATGTATATTTTTAACTTACACTAAATTAATTTTTAATTGAAAAATAAATAGAGATTTACCATGGCTTGTTCTATTCAAGGGTAACACCATAGTGTAAAAACATGGTCGCATTACCATATCGCATTCATATTGTAGAGATTTTTAAGTTAACAATGACCAGCATATAGGTCGTCTCAACCGAAAAATCATCCGTATTGGCCATTGAAAATGACGATGTATTAGAGTTCGAACAATGTGTTTCAAACTCCAATATTACCAAGATCGAATGTATGAGGTTTTGTGACAAACAAATTACGCTATCAATAATATCGATGTTTGTAGGAGAAAATAAAGCAATAAAACGACACAAAGATTTAACGAGGTTCACCCAAATAAGGCTACGTCCTCCGGTGTGTAGTATCTCTTATATTATCAAAAGAAGTTCAAAGAACTCTCAAATATGGAGAATTACAATAGAGAAGAGATATAGGCTAGTGTTTGGCTTGGGGTGTATTTTGTGGATGATTACAATGTGATTGAGAGCTCTCTATTTATAGAAGAGATCATACTAAGTTACATTAAGTACATTAAAGCTATGATTAAATGATAATGAAACATCCCTAAGTACATGAAGAGTCCTAAAACAACATTCTAGAGTATCAGAGACTTCGCTCGACCAAAACAGGGGTTCGCTCGGTCGAGCGACTTGGTCGAGCGGACTTCAATAAGCTTCTGGTTGCATTCTATCTGCTCGCTCAACCCAACCTGGAGCTCGCTCGGTCGAGCGAGCTGGTCGAGCGGCTCTTCAGAGGCTTCTGACAGTATTTGCTCGACTTGCATGGTAGAGCATCTTGAATCAACCTTTCCACTTCTTCATTAAGTCCCATAACTCTCACACTTCATTACCTTATTAATCCATACTTAATCACCATTATAAATCAATCATCAAAACTTAACTTAATACACCCACATTAACACATTCATGAGATTCCATCCCAAAGGTCATACATGAATGCATCTCATCAAATGTGCACTCAAATCACACTAATCACAACAGCCATCAAACACATTTCACAACCGTTACCACAATAGTGACCAAAACCGTATTTTGCACTATGTCTAACACCATCCATATCAATAAGGTTTTTCCCCTCTTTTGATTGATATTATCATATTACATTGTTCATCCTTGATCTTATTAAGAAAAATAAAAGTCACTAGCTCTTACTTCTTAGTACAACTCTACTAATTTTCCCTATGATGAGAAGATTACAACAACAACAACAACAAAAAAAAAAAAATCCTACAAGCAAATTTAAATTGTCCCAATTTAATCTCATGAAGTTTATTTGTATATCCATGATTCAAATTGATGGTAACCATGTCAACACAATAGGACTTCTTACTCTATGAACTGTATCCTTCCACACTAAGAATCCAGCTTCTGCTTCAGGCTGTCTAGAAACTGTCTTAAATGTGATTTTATAAGACAACTTCTGATACTTTTTAGTAAACTTCAACACATTAGGCTCAACCAACACCTTAGCCCCTTTGAATGGAGTGACTCGAGCTCGATAACTAGAGACGGGTGGGCCCACATTCGTGACCGTTCGTTTGAGGGTTATACTAGATATGCTTGTATTTGAAGGAAATAGGGCTGATAGCGCAGGGTAGTTTAAGTCCCCTGGCTTAGAAATAGTGTTATGGCAAGACTTTTTACCCTTAGAAAAGACTCGGAGTTGGGTTGGTGTCGGGTTTTGGGCACACAAGAAATCGAAGTAATCTTGAGGCGATATGTCGTAGATCAAACCCGGGTTGAGCGCCCTAACCGGGTTTATATGACCCGCTCCGTAATCATAAGGGCTCGAGGGTGACCCGGTCGATGCATCTATTATAGGTCTTTGTGAATTGTCATGTATATATGCAGTAGTCATTAGTGCAGATTTTATTGCAGCAGGACTCCAATTCGGGTGCTTGGCCTTGATCAAAGCCGCTACCCCACTAACATGAGGGCACGACATAGACGTACCCGATAGTACATTGAACTTGACCCTCCGATTATCTGCAGGGACACCCGAGGGTCCCACACTTCCAGTCCAAGCAGCAAGGATGTTTACTCCGGGGGCCACTATATCGGGCTTAAGAACCTCTAAGGAAAGGATGTTGGGACCCCTTGAGGAAAATGCTGCTACTATTGGGGAGGGTTTGATGCCGACTTTTGTACCTAAAAACGACATTGTTGCTGTCGCATTTCGGTTTCTCATTGCATATCGCTTTATAACGTTGCCTTCCTTCTCTCCGACTGCCACAGCCGGAATGAGATGACAATCAGCTACTAGCTCCTCACCATTAGCCGCAGTGTTAGCTAGGATCATGCCTACTCCTCCGGCTTCTTTCACCACTTGACCTTTTTGAACTCGAGGACTAATGCCTCGATCACATATTACTATCTTTCCTTGAACTTTGCGACGATCAAGAGTACCTTGAACCATAAATAGTTCAAATAATCAAATTAAATTTACACATCAAAAAAACAATTCTTCACTTAAGTTCTATCCAATAATCTTGAATATGTCATGAGTCTACTAAATGCAAAATGTCATTTTCTTTTTAATATTTAGTGACAAACATATTTAATATGTGAATTCCTATAAAGTCTATCTACATCGAACAAGATTCCCACAACAAGACCTTTTTTTTTTTGTTGTTGATAGGTCAGCATCTACATTCAATAAGTGCCAACGTAGCAAGTGACACATAGCATAACAATTAAGAGTATATGAAATATGTTGGGATCTCAAGTCGGCTTAAATAAATCTTTGGTTGAGTTGGTTGCTTACCCATAACATGGAATAACCAATTGATCATATTCATAACTAGTACTCCGCAAGAACATTAAATTTTTCATCTAGCATTGCATTCATCATATTCCTCACTATAATTTATACCTACATAATAGTGCATAACACCATACGCATAGATTTTATGAAATATCTATATTATATAATATATTATGGGGCTACATCAATCAGTTTAAACTTAACGTTGACTGAGTTGATTCCATAACATAATATGGATATCAGATGTCCAAGTCATATTCGGGTTTAAATTACCTCACTTCTAGTCCAATAGGCCCGGCTATTGGTTGAGCTGGTTCCATAATGTACGTACCACATCGTTTTGGTTTAATTTAATTTTAATCAACTATATATATCACATATGTTTGGAATAATTAATTAAAATTAAAAATGATGCAAGAATATACGAGTAGTAGTTTAATTTGTTGTATGAGTAGTAAGTTATGGTTATGCATACCTTCCAAGCACAAGGAAGTTGGATCCGGATTCGTCGAGTTACTACCCAAATACACAACCGGGTAAAGCTTCTCGGGTGACAAACTCATTCTCCCTTTATAAATTGACACTCCATTAAATGACTTCCCACTTCCAAGCCTAACATTAGCAGGAAAGTTCCTATCCAAAGTACTTGCTCCAACAGTAGCAACCCATGGTGCAACATTGGTAAGACTAACCGGGTCGGGTCCACCATTACCCGCCGAGCACGAAACAAACACTCCTTTCTCCATAGCTCCAAATGTAGCAACCGATAAACTATCTCGATAATAAGACGACACGCCGCCTCCTAAGGAAATCGATAGTACATCTACTCCGTCTGCTATTGCTTGGTCGACTGCTGACAAGATGTCTGAGCTGAAACACCCACCAGCCCAGCACACCTTGTAGGCAGCAACCCTAGCCCGAGGGTGCATCCCTCGGGCTGTACCTGGTGCATAGCCTAATAAACTTGCACCACGTACAGGGGACCCAGCCACGGTCCCAGCTGTGTGGGTCCCGTGACCGTCTTGGTCCCTTGGAGATTTATACTCCAATTCATCACTTATATTCCCAGTAGCGGCTTCATACCCCTTATAGAAAACCCGGGCTCCAACTATCTTCCTATTACAATGTCGGGCCGGGTCAAAACCCTGACCTTTCTCACATGCACCCTTCCACCGGGCCGGAACCGGGCCTAACCCGGAATCATTAAAACTCTGACTTTCAGGCCAGATTCCAGTATCAAGCACCCCAACAATGACATCATAGTTACGGGCCTGGTTTCCGGCCTGCTCAAGAATAACATCTTCTCTATTCAACCCCAAAAACAATGGGCTTCTAGTAGTATGAAGATTATACACTGTCTCTGGAAATAAATTCACAACCCCATAATCTTGACCCAATTTCAAAGCCTCTTCATCGGTGAGTTGGGCCGCAAGCCCATGAATAGCATTTTGGTAAGTGTACATAACCCTACTACTTCCTTCATTACTAGCAAATTTCTCTTCTACAATGGTATTTATTTTGGAATTATACCAATCAAAATGACTAGAAAAAACCATTGGCATGGCTGAATTATCCATTTGAACAATATAAGTTTTCTTAGTAGAATAAGAAAAACATACATAAAACAAACATGTTACAAGAAAAAATCTTAATTTTATTTCACTACCCATATTTTTTCCTTTTTTTTTTGGTTATTTTCAAGCTAAGAGAAATATATTTTGGGTAGTTTGATATAATAAGGTGGGTGAAGTGGAAGTGGTATCTAGCTTGTGCATGCAATAAAAGAGGTGGTTGGAAGCCATGAATGCAAAAGAATGACACATAAAAAAATGACTAAAAACAATATAGGGTAGATAGGAGGAGTCAAATTCATAGAAGTGGTGGAAGTTAATTGGGTTATTAATGGTATGGAATACAAGGATAGAATTATGGGCAGTCAATAATGTCAACTGACAGCATTAATTTATCTAGAAATATTAATATATATGATGGATAAATTGGTAGAAATTTTGCTACATAAATATGTTGACCTAAGTTCAAACCACCTTAATATTGTGCTTGGGAACAAGTATTTTATAATTTTATTTATGAAATCATAAATAAAAAATATGAGAATGACAAGATTTGAGAAATATTCTCAAATTTTTAATTTTAAGTACTTTAAAAATAATTAGTGGAGTTAATTTAAATTTAAATTTAAAAATTTTTAATTTACCAAATTATAAATTTGTGTTTTAAATTGCATTAAATGATTATGTTCTAAATCGCCCTAAATGGTATTGTATGGTGGATGGTGATATGGTCCTCTTGATTTTTGGCTTCATTTCATGTAGAAGTAGCAGCGGTGATATTTCTTCTAGCATAGAGGAAATATTTATTACAATGTTTCATTGACAAATTATGGTCCCATATCACCCATGTATCTAACTCTATAGAGTACTTAGCTATTGAAAATGAGTGAGGATTTTGTAGGTTTTTAGTTGTGATATGAAAATGTGCCAACTATGTAAGATAGAAAGGATTTTGAAAGTGATAGTGAAAGATTTGATAAAATTCAATCTGAATTAAAATTGATTTGAAATTCATCATAAAAATAAAAATAAAATTATTAAATATATATTTTTATGAGAAATGTTAATAATAAAATGCGTTGGTTTGATCCAAAATCAATCTAGAATCAATACGACTTGAAGGATAGTGAGCACAAGTGTAAAGCTCATACAAATGTTGGGGAAAGTGATATGTGTATAGTGGAAAATGATATCCAAGAGTGCAAGCAAATTGTTACTGATTCTTTCGTATCCACACCGACGCGTCTCGAGGAAGGGACTCGTCGGCATCAATGAATTGCCTGGCTTGGAATTGTAGAGGGTTGGGAATTCCTTTGTAGTTCAAGATCTCACCGCGACGGTGAAGAAGAAGAACCCCAACATTGTCTTTTTAATGGAAACAATTAGTAAAAGAGGTGTTATACACTACTGGAAAAAATGTCATTTGTTGCGGTTTTTTTTTGCCACAATATGCTGCGGTTTTGACCCTAAGCATTAGTGATAGCAGCAGATAGCCTATTTTAAATGCTGCGGTTTAAAACCACAGCACAAAGATACACTATATGTTGCGGTTCCATTAAAACCGCAGCATATAGCATATATATATTTTTTTCTTTTTATAAATAATCCAATGCTAATGTACAATATAATAAACAATATTGCAAATATATATAATCACAAATTATCACCAACTAATATATATATATATATATAAACTCTCGATCATATATATAATACGTAATAAACAAATACATACATACATACATACATACATACATACATACATACATACATACATACATACATACATACATACATACATACATACATACATACATATATATATATATATATATATATATATATATATATATATATATATATATATATATATATATATATATATATATTATATGAAATATAATATATTAGCAAGATATATGGCAATCTTGTCTTTCAATTCGCGCACTTTTCCATCTCTCAAAGTGCGTGAAAGTGCGTGTTTCTCTTGGAGTGACGTATAAAACCTATAAATATTATATGAAATAATTAAAAAGTTTATATGATACATAAACATTAGATTTTACCAATAGTAAATATATAATATTACAATTTAAGAACATAAAAAATACTTACGACATTAATATTTTCGACTCCAACGTTGTTCACGACTTAAAAGCGATCGTCCATATATTTGAGAGCGTAGTAGCCGCAATCAACGCTATTATCTTGTCGAAAGCACTAAGAGAAAGTAGATGTTAGTGCCAAAAACGCTTAAAACCCCTTAAAATCGCAACTTAGCACGTAATTTCAAGCATATGACTATGATTTTCAATTCTAACCATTTCAACACAATAATATATACGAACTAGTGTTGTGTGCCAAAAACACTTAAATGAAACATATTTCGAATAGCAGTGTTGTGTACCTTTACTGCTTTCCATTTCGGATATGTGGCTCTCAATATAGATCCCATTTCTCCACACACTTTCTTCATTGTGCTAAAACGCATGAGAAAAGTATAAGTATTTATATATCAATGCATGTAATAATATTAATGTAATACCATATATATATATATATATATATATATATATATATATATATATATATATATATATATATATATATATATATATATATATATATATATATATATATATATATATATATATATATATATATATATATATATATATATATATATATATATATATATATATATATATATATATATATATATATATATATATATAAATGTGTGTATATATATATATATATATATATATATATATATATATATATATATATATATATATATATATATATATATCTATATATATATATATATATATATATACATATATATATATATATATATATATATATATATATATATATATATATATATATATATATAACACTTAAATGAAATTGGTAAAATTTATAAAATTACGCATTCAATAAGGCTATGAATTTTGTGTTGCGAGGCGGGCTTTGAGCTTTATGTAATGAGTCGAAGACGTGCACAGTATTCGTCAAAGGACATATGACCAAAAGTATCCAATGCAAACTACAAACGCAAATTTAAAATCAACAAATTAGAGAATATGTGAACTTAAAAATCAAAACATAAGTTCAATTTCAAAAATAAAACTTACTCTTCCACATATGGAGCCAGAATGAACGTGTGTTTAGATGCAAGCGAATTATTCAAAGCAGTCTCAATGTATGCTTTGACGTCATCTGGATCATTTACGCTTTTAGTACCCGAAATCGATTCAGGACAAAACCATCCAATAATTACAAAAGGGCTTTCAATAAAGTAGAATTGTTCCGTCTGCAGGGGTAGAACGATTGGGTCCTCCTCACGCATGCGAGATGCACATGTGTGCAGCCATTTGCAATCTTGAGAGAGATCTTTTAACTCCACATCAGTTAAAATTGGAGTGCTTGCCACTGACTTTGAACCAGTCGACACCTTTGATGAGGAACGGATCTCTCTCTTAGAGTCCTTTGGACTTTTTTGCTATTTCAATTTATACAATTAAATTAGTGTAAGCATGCAATTAAAATAATAAAAATAAATAAGATACAAATGATTATTACCTTGGTAGTGAATCGGACCCAAGAATATGGCCATGTGACGAAACTACCTAGGGTGTCTGATAGTTTCTCAAGGCTCCATTCTGACATTGGAACCGGGAGTGAAAAATTTTCAAATCCCTTTACAATAGTTTCTACGGTCACACTGATGTGGCCACCTATAACAGGCATGGAATGCACTGTTTGACCCTCTTTGGTTGGTTGTGCCACACCATATGCAACCTCAGTTAAGTCACCACTACTAGCAGCACCTAATTGAGGCAGCAAAAGAGAACGAGGACGTTTTTCTAACTCATCTTCGACTCCCTCCATCATCTCATCAACACGTTCCACATCTTTATCGACATTCTCTTCATCTGTCTCATACCCATCAACACGATCTACTACATCCTTATTGACATCGGCCACACTATTGACATCCTCAACAACATTTTTTTCTTTGTAAACTCCCTCATCACCATGTCAAACCCAAACATGATATTGAGGCCTAAACCCACGTCGAAGTATGTGCTCCCTAAGGATATGAACACTATCTATCTTTGATACATTGCCACAATTGACACATGGACAATAAAACCAACTCCCCCCGTCCTAACTTGATGTTCAACCGCAATACCACAAAATTCTAATACGCTATCAATAAATTCTGACGATTCAATGCTTTCATACATTCAAGAATGATCTTTTGTCATCCTAAGTGTGATTAATTAATTCAAAACAAAATTAATACACATATATACTTATTTATACCAAACATATTTAATATATACTTATTTATACCAATATATTAACCCTAAATACATATACTAATTCTATATAAGCACTACATTGTGTTCTAAAATAAAATCACTTAGAATAATTAACATTGTATACTTCATACTTCACATTCTAATTCTATATAACCAAACATATATTCTATACTTCATACTTCAATATAAGCACTACATTGTAAATAAAATCATATTCAAAATATAAATAATAAAATAAAATCATTTAACCCTAAAAATATGTATAATCTAATTCTAATAAATAAAAACATATGTACAACAACAAACCACATTTTTAACAAAATACACATAAATCAAAATAATTAACAAATTAAATTAATAACATAACTTGAAAAATATCAAACTCATATACAAAATATAAATAATAATGTAAAACTCCCTAAACCCTAAAAATTTGAAAAACAATAAAAATTGGTATCAAAAACAAAATTAGTAAGTACAACTATTTTTTCAAAAAGAAAGTAAAAAAACAAAAATCAAAAACACCAAAACCCCCATGAAATGGATATTACCTTAATAGTTTCGTGGGTTTAGAAGCAAATTTCGATGAAGGATAGTAGGAAGAAGCAAATTTCAAACAATTTTGTGGGTGGGTTTTTAAGAAATTTCATGGGTTTGAAACAGTAGCACGAAGAAAAAGAAGAAGAAGAACAAGACATTTGTGGGTTTTTGAAAGAAGCAACAGTGGTATGGAAATGAAACAGTAGCAGTCGTATGGGTTTCAAATGGCAAATTTCGTGGTTTCAAATGTTGAAAAAGAAGAAGGAAGCAACACAGTCGTGAATGAAACAGTCGTAGGAATGAAAATACTCATGAAACTGTATATGAGGGGGTAAAAGTTACATTATATGCTGCGGTTTTCTTGGAACCACAACATATAACCCTTTTTTTTGTCATTGTTCCAATATATTTTATGCTGCGTCTCACACAAATCGCAGCATATGTCACGTAGCACTTGACATTTTTTCCACTAGTGATAGAAAGGTTAAGAAATTCACTGGGGTTTTCAAGGAGTTTTGTGGTTGAGCCAAGAGGAAGATCTGGCGGCTTAGCTATGTTATGGAAGGAGGATGTTAATGGGAATGTTGGTTCTTACTGTCAAAATCATATTAATTTGGTGATTTCTACAGAAGGAAAAACAACTTGGAGACTTACTGGTTTCTATGGTCTCCCAGAAAGGGTGAGACGAAGAGAGTCGTGGGAACTTTTAAAGATGATTTCTAATTCATGCTCATTGCCGTGGGTAGTAGTTGGGAACTTCAATGGCATTATATCTAATGATGATCTCAGTGGTCCTAATGATAGAGAGAATTGGATGTTGAAAGGATTTCGAGAAGTAGTGGATTACTGTGGTTTAATTGATATCAGATTTATTGATCCAAAATTCACATAGACTGGTATCCGTAAAGGTGTAGTTGCTATTGAAGAAAGACTTGATTGGGCTTTTGCGAATCCTGCTTGGCTTAATATCTTTCCGAAAGCTTTGGTTCGTAATATTGTCTCCTCAACATTTGATCACCTGCCAATTCTTTTGCAAATAGATGGTATAATGATCAAAAGGGGTCGTAAAGCAAAGAAAAGATTTACATTTGAGGATTTTTGGCTTCGTGAAGATGATTGTGAGATAGTTGTAGCTGACAGATGGAAAGGGGAGGTTTCAAATGGAGTGATTGGTCGTATCAAGAAAGTTTCCGCTCATTTACAACGTTGGAGTGATTTAAATTTTGGTGACTTAAGAAGAAAACTTGAAGATGAGCAACTTAAACTTGAGAAATTGCGCAATATCCTGAAGGAACAACGTGATCTTATTGAGTATCGTGATCAATGTGCCATTGTTAATTAGCTTCTTCAAGAGGAAAGTATGTTTTGGAGAAGAAGATCGAGAGACATAGTAGTGAGGGGTAATGATTGAAACACCCGAAATTTTCACCAAAAGGCGAGTATGCGAAAAAGGAAGAACAGATTGGTCGAATTACGTGACTCAAATGGAATTATGCAAGAGGACTCACACAATGTGGAGCAGATTGTGATGGAGTATTTTAAAAATCTATTTAACACATTAGGTGATAGAAATTTGGATGATGTCTTAGATACCATTGAGACCACTCTTGGGGAGCAAGATATTGAGATTCTCTCACGAGACTTTACAGGTGAAGAGGTTCAAGCTGCTCTCTTTCAAATGCACCCAAATAAGGCGCCAGGCCCAGATGGTATGTCTCCCTCTTTTTTTCAAAATTTCTGCCATGTTGTTGGTAATGATATTATTGAATGTTGTTTAAACTTCCTTAATCATGGTATCATGCTGAGGGAATTTAACGTTACTAATATAGCTTTGGTTCCTAAATGCACAAAACTAGAGCGTATGATTGATTTGAGACCTATAAGTTTATGTAATGTGGTGTACAAAATCATGTTTAAGTGTCTCGCTAATAGAATTAAGCCTTTATTGTCCACTCTAATTTATGAACAACAAAGTGCTTTCATTCCTGGGAGGCTAATTATGGATAATATTCTTGTTGCTTATGAAACTTTACATTGCTTGAGAAAGAATAAGAGTGAAAATAATGGGACTATGGCGGTAAAACTTGATATGAGCAAGGTTTATGATCGAGTGGAGTGGGATTTTTTGGAGGGGGTTAAGAGAAGAATGGGCTTTCCTATGCATTGAATTAATTTAGCCATGAGGTGTGTGACAACTGTTAGTTTCAATGTTTGCGTAAATGGTAATTTAGTAGGTCCAATTGTTCCTAAAAGAGGTTTGAGACAAGGAGATCCACTGTCTCCTTATTTATTCATTATAACTAGTCTATAAAGAAAAAGCGAGAGGATAGGAGAATTGAATGGTATTAAATTCGTTGGAAGTGCTCCTAGTATTTCATGTTTACTCTTTGCTGACGATAGCTTGATGTTCTGTAATGCTAGGGGGTCAAAGGCTCAGAAGCTCAAGGATGTTCTAGTATCCTACTCTAATGCTTCTGGGCAAGTGATAAATTTTGATAAATCATCAATCTCTTTTAGCCCTAGAGTGAGAACATTAGGCAAGAAATTAAGGATATTTTAGAAGTTTGGGAAAAGGAAAGAGATAGTAAATACTTGGACTTACCTTCTTTTGTGGGGAGAAAGAAAAAGGAAGTTTTTGCATATTTGAGAGAACGGATTTGGAGTAAGATTCAAGGATGGAAGGCTAAATTATTATCGAGGTCTGGTAAGGAAATTTTATTGAAATCGGTTGTTCAATCATTACAAACCTATGCAAAGTGTTTTTTTACTTCCTAAAAGCCTATGCGAGGAGATACGGAGGATGATGAATGCTTTTTGGTGAACATCGTCTGGGGATAAAGGGCTAAAATGGATTTCATGGAGAAACTTTGTATTCCCAAAAAATTAGGTGGAATGGGATTTCGTTTGTTACATAAATTCAATCTTGCTCTCTTGGCTAAGCAGGGTTGGCGTATGTTGTCTTGTCCTAATTCTCTTATGGCTAGAGTATTTAAAGCTAAATATTTGGCAAATCTATCCTTTTGGGAGGTGGGTACTAGTAGCAATGCTAGCTTTGTGTGGAGAGGTATATTAAAAGCTAGGAGTGTTATAGAAAAAGGAATGAGATGGAGAATAGGGTCAGGAAGAGAGATTAAAGTTTGGAGTGATAAATGGATTCCAAAGAGAAGAGATATGAAGGTTCGTTCACCGATTGCAGAGGGGCTTGATGATCTTAGAGTTAGCGATTTGATTATAGAGGATGGAGGAAGGAAAAGGTAGAGCTTAGAGTTATTAGGGCAATACTTCAATGAGGAAGATAGGAATTTAATCAATACTATTCCTTTGGAGAATAATTCAGTTGATGATCAACATATTTGAGGTTTCACTAATGATGGATTGAATATAGTCAAATCGGGATATTAGGTAGCTATGGAATCAAGGAATGATGAATGGAGAAGTAACTTTATTGATGATGATATTTGAAAAGAATTTGAGAATTAGAAGTTCTAGGGGTGGTTCGTGATTTTTCTTGGAGGTGTAGTAGGGGTGTGATTCCTACAAAGAAAGCAATTAAGAGAAGAATTAATTTTGGTACTGACTGTTGTGAGCTTTGTTCCAATGAAGCAGAAGATATTCTTCATGTAATTAGAGATTGTGTGTTTGCTAAAGAGGCTTGAGCTCACACAAATCTTGTTTTAATTAGACTGCTTTAATGCTAGTTCTTTTTTAGACTAGATATGTGCTATATTATATGCTTGTGATAGTAGAAAAGCTGCTTTGTGTATTTGTTTTGCTTGGCGCCTTTGGATGCTAGAATTGATAGAGTTTGGAATGATACTTTAGTGGATGTTCAATTTCATTTTTCACAGGTACAAACTTATGTTCAAGAATGATGGTTTATTAATGATAAATGCGATACATCAAAAAGTCTAGTAGTGTGAAAGCTAATTTTTGGAATGCTCCAGATCTAAACAAGTTGAAGTTTAATGTAGATGCAGCAAGCTTTAAGAAAACTAATATGTTTAGTTGGAGTGGTATCCTCATAAATCATTTAGGTAAAGTGCAAGCCACAATATCAGATGTTCACGTTGAAGGTGGAGATTCAAGCATTTTGGAAGCAAAAGCTTTAGAACTTGCAATGAGATGGGCTATTGATAATGGAGTAAAGTGTGTATGTTTTGAGCTTGATGCGCAAAGAGTTGTTCAAGCTATGAAAAATTCTAAACTGATATTTTTGAGTTTAGGGTTATTATTAATCATTGTAAATGTCTTATTAATGATTTTATATCTTGTTCATTTTCTTTTGTATCTAGAATTTGTAACAAAGCAACACATATGCTTGCTCGCAGGTTTTTGGAGTTTGGATGTTGTATGATATGGATGAAAGATTACCCTTCTTTCATCAAATTAATTATTTTGAATAAAATGAAAAAAGTAGTCTCTATTTATCTATAAAAGAAAGAAAGTAGCATATAAAGGTAGTAAAAACCTCCGCGCACCGGCTGTCCATTCAGGAACTTATGGTCGGGCGATTAACTCGAAGAACTCATGAACAATTTAATTGCATTAATAATACCCACCAGTGGTATCTACTATCTACTCTGCTTGATATTATTCCTTAAACATTTATGAAAAATTAATTTATGTCGACAGCAGGGTTCAAACCTGCGCAGGCAAAACCCAACAAATTTGAAGTCTGTCTCCTTAACCACTCGGACATATTGTCTTTTGATATCAATTGAAGCAATAATTAATTATATATTTGTAATAACAGGTTTGAATTTGATCGATGGATAAAGCATGAGAGAGATAACAAACATTAAAATTAATTATCTGTAAAATCAAACTGCGAAGTTAAAATCTACTTCATAATATAAAATAGAGTATTAATTTTAGCAATGAGTACTTTTGCTTCATCACACAACGTCAAAGCACATAGTCCATACTCCATTATAAGTATATAGTTTCGTTAGTGATGACCACGATCTCAGGTTGCCCCAGTTCTGGTTCCTAAATAATGGAATCTAATTCGAATCACTTTTACGGGGTTTTAGACGGTTTTGTAAGGGTTCAGAAGGCAGTTCCTACCGGTTCAACTCTCACGGGTCGAAATTTTTTTTATTTAAATATAAATATAAAAAATCATATAGAGTACTATAATGATGTGGACATACTATTGTTAATTTTTATCAAAATTTATTACTTGTCATTCGTTATTAAAATATATTTACTAATAAGAAGGAAAAAAAAATAAAGCTAATAAACCACATATCTAAACCAAAAGTAAAGAACACAGTTATACTACATACTTGCTGATAAATCCTAGTTAGCCTAAGCAAAATTAGACTACTCACTCATATTAAATTTAAACTTAATTAAAAAGAATGAAATCATGATAAGAACTAGCAGCAACAATAAGATTAAGCAACAAGTATAAAGAGTGGAGACTACTAACTTGGAATTAATCCGAGGAAGATAACCAAATGGAAGATAAAGAACTAAAGAATGCCAATAATAAACTTTTCATAAAGCTTCAATTACAATTCAATTACTTGATGAAATGCAATAGATAATTGATTTAATCGATATTACACAAAAGTACCAATTGATCTTTTATAACAAACTAAACCACAAGCTTACTTTGTCTAATGAGTGTTTGAACGAAGATTTGCAATAAGAGTTGAAAATACAAGATTAATTAAGGAAGAATACACAAAAGAAGATTAAATCTAGCAATATTACATGAAGCTTGAAAATAGTAGAAGGATGTATGATCCTTGATGGTCTTCTTCTCCTTTAATAGAGGGAAGATAAGTGGTGGGTGGTGCTCTCATGATTTGTCAACCACCTCTAATTAATGGAAAAGTGCTTATAGGGGGTGGCAGCAGCTGAGTGAGCTTTTTAATAAAGAAATATATCAATAGAGCCCTTACTGAACTTTTAAAACTCGCAAAACCTTTTGACTACCCAAACCGCTCAACCGATCGAGGTTTGCTTGACATGGTCGAGCGACCATCAGGTACACAGGTTAATATCTTTAAAAATAGAGTAGACACAAAAAATAGGCATCGCTCGACCCCTCGCTCGACCCATGAAACATGCTTATGTGAACATTCTAAAGCTACCAAAAGTGAATAGTATGCGCAACCGAGCCAATTTCGTGGAATCGAGCCAGTTTTGCTTGACTTGGTCGCGGATACCTTGTGCCTCTACACAACATGAAGAAGGTTTTGGAAATTGAAACATACCCCGAGCGGAGCCATTTCGCTCCACCAAATTACAATATTCAACTTCTGTCTCCAATCTAAGTCTTTGGTATGGTCAAGCCAACTTGACTAGACCCAATTTTGGCCGAGTGCGCTTAGAATGACCTTTGAGGATCTTCTTTGGCTTGCTTTAGTTGACGCGGCTCATCGGGACTTGTCTCCTTGAGCCCCCAAAGCTTAGATGAGAGCTTAAGAGTGCTTAGCTTGTGCTCAATTTTGACAAATGCAACCTGAAACGAATAAAAGCACCAAAACAATCGACCGAATGTAAAATCCCACAAAACCTCACGCTAATTAAATCAACAAAGGGGGTAAAATTTATAAATAAAATGTTGCTAAAAAATTCTCCCATACCAAACTCTTGCTTACCCTCAAGCAAGTGTACAATTAATATTAAAAAGCAAGACGAAGAACAACAAAAATACACAAAATGAATCTAAGCTAGCTATAGGCATGAAAGGAAAAGCCACGTATATCAAAAGATGTATGATATGTTAGCACACTATGACTATCAATTCTAAAAGCTTAAAATACAGGATTAATCCACAAATCATCCTTAAAATAAGTCGTTGAGAAAGGATCTCACCAAGTTGAGTTTAGAACTTCCAAACCAAACACAATGGGTATAGGTAAACATCATTTTTGAGCACGTTAGCCAAAAATAAATAACCACACTCAAGTATTTGAAGTTACGCTCATTCCCATCGGCATCCTATGACCCAATATGACGTGAGCCTTTAAGCATAAATGTGTTGAAGTTTATTAATTATGTGAGTTTGTATACCCGAAAATACTTTCTTTTCTCCGCCTAAACACAATTACTATTTACTCTTACTCTATACTTCCTCCGTTTCCTTTTATTCTTCTCGTTTACTATTTACATAGTTTTCAAAGCAAATTTTAAAATTCAATATCTCCAAATATACATAATAAAAATTTATAAAGAATACATAATCAAAAAGTATACATTAAGACGAATCTAACTAGATCTCACGTGAATATATTTTATCTTTTAGATATATATCAAAAATATTAATTAAATTTTTCTCAATTTAAAGTTGAATATTCCAAATGGCAAAAATATTGAATGAGTATATAATTACATATTATAGGTAAACCCTCAAGATTTAGCTACTTTTCTCGGTTAGATTCAATCTCTTAAAGAACTCTCTCCAAAATTATATTTCCGCCATTAAACCTTACAAGCAATCTCCATTTCTCTTCATCTACTTCTTATTTCCATTGTCATGAGATTCTCCTTCTCTTGAATCTACTCACACTTTAAGTACACAATTATTAGTCCTTCAGCCAACAGATGTTCAATAACAACGATAATCATAGTAGCATTACATTTCCAGTTTCCGACGAAGAGTCTGATGAGTTCACCACAAGAATCCGACGAGTTCGACGAAAACGGAAGAAATCGGTAATCAACCGATCCAACACTGAGTTAACTCGTCGTTTTGTGCGGAAATTGACGAAGTGGTGGCCTGTTTTGCTCTTCGTTTTAGCTATGGCATTGTTTCTTTTTGAAGCTTCTCGGCTCAGTAAGAAGGAGAACAAGTCAATTTCTATTCGAAAAGGCGCGAGTTTTATCGATGTTGAAGAGATTAAATCGCCGCCTAACTTGAATCGTCTTGATCCTACTTATCGTACTATTGCTGGTGTCAAGAAACGTAAGATTTAGGTTTTGTGATCGTTTAATTCGAATCGAATTTTGCTTGTTTTTGTTTGTGACTTTGCGATGGTTGATCGTCAAAATTATATGAATGTGGAAGTATTGATGAATCAAATTGGATGATATTGGATGATGTATATTGTCTGTCAAGATTATTTAGTAAGTTTTACTGCGAGTTTAGCATATGTGTGATTCCAGTGGGAAGTTTTCCAATTTTGGTGAAAGATTAAAAATAGGGCTGTTCATTTTTTAAGGTTATTATACATAAATTAATTTCGTTGAAATTGTAGAAATAAAATAATTTTGTTCTTTTTGTTATGCCCTATTTGCAAAATGAGAACATTTGGTGGATTTAAGTTGTTTATTTATGTTATATTGCATGCAAATTAGCTTTTGATTGCTCTCATTTTCAATTGATGATTTTAGTTAATGAGAATTAGTGAATATGAACGTAATTGCAAACTTAAATGTATCAAATTTTCAGATTCATCTTTTTTTTTTTTTTTTTTTTTTTGGGAAATATTGTGTTTATATAGCTGCTTTTGAAAGCTTTCCCGGAACATTCAGCAAGTAAATGTAGATGAAGTTAAACTTCCACAATTAACTCTGTGTTTGTACTACTTTTTGCTAGATGAGATAAGTATGCTGATTTAAAATACAATTTCGTGCACATATCAGGTTGCTTGCCAATCTTACCTGTGGAAGACCTTGAGCTTTTGGATATCCTTGTATCAAAAGGTTCCAAAGGTCCTGTAAAGGATGTGATATATATATCAGAAGAAAACAACCCTTATTCAGGAGAAAGTTTGACATTTACTCATGAGAATAAAGAAGCTGTAAGATTTAACTTATTTACAGGATACCAATCTTTGGTTCAGAGGGAAAAGAGTTTCAAGGTTGGTATCTGGAACTTGAAGGTTATGTTCCTGTAATTATGAATTGAATTTACAAACCATTCACATGAATTTTAGACGATCGTATAAGTATTTGATTGATTTTAATTCGAACATTCTGTGCGCAAACCGTGTTTGTGTAGACTGAATTAATCTGATTGTTTTGTTGATGTAATGGTCATTTCATGTTGATTCATATTTTCTTTTTTCCAACCTGATGTGTTATACACCTATTATGCTTTACAAAAGTTTATATAATAGATCATGTCCTCGAGTTATCATAAAATCTTACCTACGAACTAAAGAATTCTGTGATCCTGGCTATATTACATTGCCGGTGAATCTTGAATTCATGATGGGTAAATGCTCTACCAAATTTTCCGTGCTTCCTATGCGCATTACATGAGCCCATTTTATACACTTTATCTAGATATAATTGTCCCTTTAGAACATTTTACACTTGCAACTTGTAATAAGGTGGAATAATAATCTCTAATAATGTAGGGGATAAGTGCCAAGAGATGGTTACCAAGGATATATAACAATGGATATGTAGATGTGTGATGACTTGAACTATGTGTGGAACATAGTAAGAAACAAGAGGAGTGGCTAAAAACTTTTCTTTAAGCAACATCCTAATCTCAATCAAGACTGACATTAATCTCGGTCGAGTTACATATGAGAACAGACAGTAACTTTTGGCGAGATTGAGTCTCGGGTGAGACTCAGTTAGCCTCGGTCAAGATTGATAATCTCGGTTGAGACTAACATTAATCTCGGTCAAGATTAGGCGCGACTACACATTTTCCATTTTAGATTTCGGTGGTTTGGGTTTCTTAATCCATTTTCTTTTATGCCCATTATTCTTTGTAAATGAGGGTTAATCTATAAACCCCCCATTGTTTAGATTTAGGGTTAAGAATAGAGTATTAAAATTTGAGAGCCACAAATTAAGAGTATTTTTGGTAAGCTGACAAATTACTCTAATCTCGACCGAATTGGCCACTAGCCAAATTACTTTGTATCATCTTGTTTTTGTAATCTCTTTTAATACTGTAAAAATTGTTCTTGGTGCGTGGTAGCAATTACTCTGTATCATCTTGTTTTTGTATCTCTTTTAACACAGTGAAAATTGTTCTTGGTGCGTGGTGGACGTAGCTATCACATTGATAATGAATTATGTTAAATTTCTTGTGTGTTTTTTCTTATTGTTCTTGATTTCATTATTGTTTCTTTAATTACTTCCGCTGTCCACACAACAAGATAATCAGCACACATTTTCCTAAAAATGACATGAAGTACAAACATACCAGGGTTTATATTTTGTCAGCTGAATACCCTCTTTGGAGAATTTCATCTTGATTGTTGTCTATGCAATAAAAAAAAATTCCATGTAGTGACCCGTGACCCAAAGTTTTTGACTTTTCCAAGTTGTAGACAAACTTTTTGTTATTCCACATGGTGACCTCGAGTTTATCATATCAAACATCCGTGAACTTATTTTGAACTTTCCCTCAACACCGTCTTCCATTTATCACCGTATCTATCCTAGTTTATATTATTAGTTTAATTTTAAATTTTTGTGAATTGCAAAGAGTCAAGTGACATGGGGGTTCGAATTCAAGGCACAAAGCAATGAAAAGCAACCTTAAGACTAACATTGATATACTAGTAGCCCCATCAACACCAACAAGACTGCCACACATCAATAACATCCTCAACCACTTCCTCGACACCATCAAGTCATCAATCATGCTAGATGCTACCATCTAAACAAGCAACCTTTTCTCGACAAAACCTCTAATCCTTTGTCCCATCTCCCTTGAAGCAATGACCGAGCAACAAAAATAGAAACATCTCCACCCCTGCTGGAACCCACTAGTCTACAACCCAAAACTATATTCATTGCTCACTCATAGAAGTATATTTGGTGCCATTGATGTTCAACATTAAGCTCAAATTTTGTACAATTACCACCCAATTTGAAAACTCCCCGATTGAAACCCCCTGCAAATGAAAGCCCCCAATTTTAGCTCAAATTTATGTCACATACACTTTTTGCTTATGCTTAATGTTTCAAAGGTATGTCTAAGCACAAATCAGTTCTGCTGGTCTGCTGGTGTACTGGTTAGTGCAAGCTCAAAGTTTTATTCAACGTCACTGGATATCTTTTCGTGTGCAGGTGACTGAAACTCCTATAGTGCATTGTGGTTTCTATAGTGAAGCCGGAGGGTTTAAGATTTCATCTGAAGATAAAAAATATATGCAGACTTGCAAGGTTGTTGTATCTACTTGTGCATTTGGTGGTGGAGATGATCTTTATCAACCAATTGGAATGTCGAAGACTTCCCTTCAAAAGGTTTGCAATCTTTCCACCAATATATAACAACTGACGCATGGATTTTTTTCACCAGGTGCTGACTAGCTTGCATTACTTTCAGGTCTGTTATGTGGCTTTCTGGGATAAAATTACACTTGCTACTCAGGAAGCACAAGGACAGAAAATTGGTGATGATAATTTTATTGGCAAGTGGCGGATTGTGATTGTCAAGAATCTCCCTTTCACAGACCAAAGACTAAATGGTAAAATTCCCAAGGTAGGGTGTGGTTATTGCTTTGTGCTATGTTTCTAGCTTTTTGAAATGATAATTTTCCTTGCCAAAAGTTTGCATGGATGCATCTTTGTACAGTTGCTTTGTCAAACAATTTGAGGATCTTAACAGATGAAAAATAAGGAGTTGGCTGATTACCTCTCGAATTTTTTCTTATTTATCTTATGTGCTTATTTTGACATAAATTTTTAGGATAACATTTGTAGAATAGGATGATAAAAGCAGTCTCATTTTTCAGTAAATGCCACTTTTTTTTCCTTCCAAAGTTGACTTATAAGTTATTTGTGATAGTAGCTTAGTATCTAATAAACAGTCCCTGTTATGTTTCTGTAGACCTGTAAGAACTACTCAAATTTGGTTCCTTCAATCCTTTTGTTTCTTCACATACGTTAGTGAGTGGGACATGTAAACCTTTGGTAATTGTGACTTGAGTAAATGTATTTATCATGCATAAATACAAGGTAACTTTGCTTCCATATTACACCCCTGTGGATTGTGGTGGGACCCTTCTTTGAACACTCGCTCAACACGAACACTTTGTGCACTGCACATGTTTCTTAATCTCGGTGTCATCTTTGAATTATTTATGATATGTAGTTTCTGGTAAGTGATAGGTAGGGGTATTACTTGAGTGATGTACTTGAAAAACCTTTTAAGTTGGAGGTTAGCTAGAGATTTTTGGAAACTACATGAACTATCGTGATGAACCATCGTCGTTATTGATTTAGCCTGTATGTGTCTGCTGCTATGCTGTATCTCCCTTTTTGTCATTGCATGTTTTTGATACTCTCAAATTCCCTGAGATCTCTTGTTTCTAGATGATCCCTGTATTTTTATTGTGGAAATCTTAACTTTGATCTCTAATTCTCTGCTGTCTTTTTGTCCAGCTTTTTACCTGACATTTTTTCTGGTCTCTCATTTCTTATATTGAATATTGAACTGTCTCATGCCATTACTATGTTTCGTTTGAAGTTTGGGTGGGTCTTATTTCCTCTGTTTTTTTACCATTATTTTTGCTTTTTTTTTGTCAGATGTTGAGCCATCGATTGTTTCCAAATGCATTGTACTCTATTTGGGTCGATTCAAAGTCTCAGTTCAGGAGGGATCCATTGGGTGTGCTGGAAGCACTGCTTTGGCGATCAAACTCTGTGCTTGCAATATCAGAGCATGGTGCACGTAGTAGTGTGTACGATGAAGCTAAAGCTGTTGTCAAGAAACACAAGGCAACCCCAGAAGAAGTAGAAGTGCAACTCACACAGTACCGTCTTGATGGCCTTCCTGAAGACAAGAGATTTAACGGAAAGAAAGGTACTACGCTCAAAAGTCCTCAAATCTACCCTAATTTAATTTGTAGCAGCTTGGTGGTATGAATTGTCACTATCCGGCACTTAACTTTCAAGTATTATACGAGTGTTTTGGAGCATAAATGAGTTACATTATGTGTGCTCAGTTGGGAGAACTTCCCATGCTTATTCGCTCTACATTAAACTGCCTTTTCTCCTTTTAAAAGCGAGTTCAAGAGCCAAGACCGGTTATTAATCCATGAAATATCTTCTTTTTTTTTTTGGTGCAGCTCTATCCGAAGCTTCCATCATTATCAGAGAGCACACACCCTTGACTAATCTCTTCATGTGCCTTTGGTTCAATGAAGTAGTTCGCTTTACATCCCGGGATCAACTGAGCTTTCCTTACATTTTCTGGCGTCTAAACGGCCCGATGGGTTTTAACATGTTCCCTGTTTGCACCCGCAAAGATCTCGTTAATAATATGGGACATATACGCAAGGCTAAACCATTAATAACTTGATTTGTACATAGCATTCTTTTTACAAGCTATTCCTGGATGCTGATAGAAGTAGATAGCAGAAGGAGGCCCGTCTCAATTGCTTCCGCAAATTGATGAATTGGAGTTCAAATATGGAATTGGTATATAACCATGGCTTTCATTTTCGAGCTGGCATGACATTTTGGAGGCCCGAGCTTCAAACATTTAATGTACAACTCATTCTTTCAAAAGTCGATGGTTTTAGTATCTGTGAAGTTGAAGATGAGTAGGATAACTCAGAGATATGTTTAGTTTTAAATTTAATTTGTTTAAATTAGAAAATGATGTAGACTTATATTTTCTTTCTATAAAATGGATTTGGAGATTGAAATTTGATGTTATGACGCTATATTGGTGTAGTCAAATGTGTGAAAGCCACAACGTAGACAAGTATATCTGTCCTCGTTTTTTTGGTTATTGCACTAATTTGAACAACCACCTCCCTTCCCTTTGTCCTAAATTCTTCAAGGACAATTTTTTTTAATTTCGTTCTAATTAAAAGAAAAAAAAAACAAAACAAAAAAAAAACTCATTGGTGATGTTGTTTGATTTTGCAATACTTTGCAAGTCTTTTGGTGCATGTTTATTTTTTATGTTTTGGGCTTTTGATTAAGTGATTCGGGATATATTAGATTTGTTTGGTTGAAGGTGTTATTTCTTCTTTTAGTTTGACTTGGATGGACTTAATTCAAAGTAAAGATTGTTATATGGTGACTTTAATTCTATGTGTTCCTCTTACTCTCTCATTTAGTTAAAATTCTCTGTCAATTAGTTATATCCCTGACACATGTAACTTCACATATGTAATTCAATTATGTATTTGTTTTAGCTATTTGCTTAGTATCCTTTAAACACAAAAAAATATAGGAAATTGAATGTAGTAATCTTGAATTTTTGACTTTTTTACGTGGTAGACAAATTTATTTTAAAACCATGTAGTAACCTCGACCTTTCAATTTTTCCACGTGATAGACAAAAGAGAAGTTTTTTTGTTAACTTTACGTTAATTTACCCAACGTAATGACATTTTTCTCAAAAAAAAACGTCGTGATCAGCCTAATTGACCACATATTTCGAAATCATGTCAAAATAAGTACTTAATTTAACCAAAATTTTAACATTTTGTCTATCACGTGAAAAATTAAAAGCTCAATGTCACCACGCGAACTTAAAAAAAAACATTTGCAGAACCTTTAAAAGCTCAAATTCGCCACATGAAGTTTTCCAAAAAATATAATACACTAACTTAAGACGGAAGATGTATTTATAATTTGGTGAACCTCATTAAATTTGATATTATTATTTGTATTTACCTTCTTACACGATTTCATCTCATTACTTGTCAAAATGAATGATTTCCGCGTATAGTGTTAATAAAGAAAAAAATTCCTATTTTGGTGCTCATTGAAAAAAATTTCTCAAAGTAGTGCTCATGTAGGTAAGGTTTAACACTAAGCTACTTTGTTTTTGGTTTGGAATTTTCAAACCTCAATGTGAGTTAAAACAATTGTTGGAATATTTTTTTTGAGGGATTGAAGAATATTTGAAAGTATCTTCGATTTGCGATGAAAAAAAGTAAAAATTTCTTCTCTTGATATTCCTATAGCTAGCCACAACTACTTGATTTGAGACTTGGATCAATCTGAGTAAAATAACAGCAAAACTAAAGAAGAAAAAGTTATAATGAACATTTAATATAAAATTATTGTTGGACGTTGATTTATTTTTAAAAAATTTGTTAATAACAATTTTAACTCTGTCTCGTTAATTCAAAAAAATTCTTAGTATTGGTAAACTCAAAATTATCCTTATAATTGGTGGATCCTTCTCATAAAGTAGATAAATTATGATTGATATGTTTTCAGATTTTTCTTGTTTTTATTGGAAACAACTTTTTTAGTAAAGTAGATAAATAAGTGAACTGTCTAACATCGTCCTAAATATTTCAACCATGCATTCCTATTTTCTTTTCTAAATTCCCCTAACCCATATAATTAAATGATAATTATAGACATATTTAAAGGAGAAAGCTGACTTTTAATTCTTTGTTGCGATTTTGTATCTATATTATTGTATCATAATTGATTCTATGTATCACATGTTATATGATTACACACCAATTATTTTGTCGGTCTAATTTTTATGTTTGAAGTTTTCAAATCAAATTCAGATAAATTTGGTTAAATTTTTTTCTTTAAAAAACATTTTTGGAAAATAAATTTTAGTGAGGACTAGAGACTATATTGTTTTATTTTCTAGTTCTACTTAGACCTACTATTCTTTTGGCTCACAATAAGATTTGAAGACTCCAAACCAAAATTAAAATAGGTTAGTGAAGTGAACACCATTTTGGAAAATATTTTTAAGTGAGCACCATAATAGGAATTTTTTTCTTTTTTAACTCCATTTAGGCATATCATTCTGTTAAAATTAGGGGTGTTCAAAAATATCCAGTTTTGAAAACCCAATCCGAAAAACCCGGTTTTTGATTTTTAAAATCGGGTAAATTACCCGGTTTACCGAATTCGGATAATTCGGGTCGGGTACCCCATTTTAAAACCGAGTATTCGGGTCGGATACGGATCGCGAATTTTGAAAAACCGGGTACCCGGTATCCGGTTTATATATATATATATATATATATATATATATATATATATATATATATATATATATATATATATATATATATATATATATATATATATATATATATATATATATATATATATATATATATATATATATATATATATATATATATATATATATATATATATATATATATATATATATATATATATATATATATATATATATATATATATATATATATATATATATATATAATTTTTATTTCCAAAACCCTAAATGACTTAATCTACCTTGGGCCTATCCTGTCTTCATTGAAACTTCATTCTTGCTCGCTGCAGCTTGCCTTCTTCCTCCTTCATTCTTCATTCCAGACACAGTGAGACATTGAGACGTCATCTTGCTTCTTCTTCACCATTCACGTTGAGACGTCATCATCTTCTTCTTCAGTTCTTCAGTTCTTTAATTGGGTAAGTTTGTTTTAATTCATCACCATTCTTAGTTCATCACCATTCTTCTTCTTCTCCAGATCTTCTTAATTTTTTTCGCATTTTCTGATATTTGTCACAGATTTAATTTTTTTGCATTTTCGATTTTGTCATCTTAGTTCATCACCATTTTCGCATTTTCGCATTTTTAGTTCATCACCATTTTCTGATATTTGTCACAGATTTAACCATTGGGTGAGTTATTTGGTACTTATTTAATTTTTTTTTTGCCATTTTCGATTTTGTCACAGATTTATTCAGGCATTTTCGGTACTTATTGAAGATCTACATGGATTCTTACCCACCAGTACCACCATCTAGATTTTCGGTAGCTCTTTATCATTTGTTCAAAATTCTGATATTTGTTCTGATATTCTGATTTTTGTTCTGATATTCTAATTTTCGGTAGCCATTTAATTTGATTCTGATATTTGTTCAACTTGTTCAATGTTTTTGATGTATATGATGATGGTAGATTATATATAACAAAATTCTGCTTGTATATGATGAATTGATGATGGTAGATTCACTAGATTGGTAATTCTGCTTGTATATGATGAACTGATGATGGTAAATTGGTAATGATTCATGTGAGTTGTGAGTTTTGACTATCTTAGCTGAAAGGTCCTGGACGAACTGTTGATGAACTGATTGTGAATTGATTGTACAACTACTGATGATATGATTATGAATTGGTAACTTGTATAGACCATGGGGTCGTCTTTTGATGATAATGAAAATTCACTACCGAATGAAGGAAATCAATTTGAGGAGTGTTGATCGCTTGTTCGATGAGGATGAAGATACGAGATCACCGATTAAAAAACAGAAAAAACAACCTCGTGCAACTACTGGTACGAGGAGTAATAGGTCAAAATGGTGGGATCATTACACAGTTGATGATTTGGATTAAACAATTGCGCATTGTAAGTATTGTAAAACTTCTATTAGTTGTCCTAGCAAAAATGGAACAACTTCTTTGGCTAATCATATTAAAAGATGCAAAAAATATCCCCCAAATTTGGATATGAAGCAAAATAAAATTGAATTTGATATTGCTAGAAGAGTCAATGAGGATGGTAGTGTTGATAGTGTTGGTGTTCCGAAATTGTTGGAATTTGATTATGATTTGTGTAGGGAAAAACTTGCTACAATGCTTATTGTGGATGAATTGCCTTTTGCTTTTGTTGAACGTGAAGGATTTCGTGAGTATTGTAGGGCTTTGAATACTTTGTTTAAGATTCCTTCTCGTAGCACTGCTACTAGAGCTTATTATAGTCTTTTCATTGAAAAAAGAAATGAGTTGAAATTATTTTTTCAAAAGTTTAAGTCACGAATTTGTCTAACAACAGACACTTGGACATCAGGGCAAAACTTAAGTTATATGTGTTTGACTTCACATTTTATTAATGATAACTGGAATTTGCAAAAGAAAATCATAAACTTTTGTCCTATTGCTGGTCACAAGGGAATACTTATTGGAAGAGCCGTTGAAAAATGCTTGATTGATTGGGGTTTGAAAAATATCATGACATTGACCGTAGACAATGCAAGTTCAAATGACACAGCGGCCAATTACCTTAAGAAAAGACTTAACATTTGGGATACTGGTTTGTTGGAGGGTCAATACCTACATATGAGACGTGCGTCACATATTTTGAATTTGATTGTGAAAGATGGTTTGAATGAAGTTGATTTGTCTGTTTTGAAAGTTCGTGTTCTAGTGAAGTATGTAAGGTCTTCTTCTGCTAGGCTTAACAAGTTTAAAGAATGCATAAAAGAGGAGAAAGAGGAGAGCAAAAGCCTTGTTGTTTTGGATATTGAAACTAGATGGAATTCAACTTACCTAATGCTTGAATATGCTATCAAATTTAAAAAGTCATTTGCTTCTTTATGCATGAAAAATTCTGCTTTAGTTAAGTTACTTAGAAAGTTTGGTGGTGCTCCTACTGAAGAGGATTGGAAGAAAGTGTCTACTTTCTTACCTTTTTTGAGTGTTTTTTATGATGCAACTTTGAGATTTTCTGCTTCTCGTTATGTAACTTGCAACTCTTATGCACATGAGCTTTTTCGGACTAGATTATTGCTTGCCAACAACATGATTGTCGATGATGAGGGTATGAGGAAAATGGCTACCAATATGATGGCAAAATATAACAAATATTATGGAAACATTGATAATATCAATATTTTAGTGTTTGTAGCTGTTCTCCTTGACCCTAGGCATAAGTGGAATTATGTTGATTGGATTGTGCGTGCTTCATATGATGCCACAAAAGCTACTCTCTTGTCACTAAAGATTAAAATGGTTTTTCAAAATTTGTTTGATTTATATTCTTATTCTATGCCTCCACCAAAGACAAGTGGAACTACTTCCTCCACTTCCACCTCTTCAACCTCTACCATTTTTACTCAAAGTGGGACTCAAGGAGTGGAGAAGGTGGACCTTATTGAACTAATGAATTCAAGATATCAAATGGAGACAGGTTATTCATTAACCAATCTAAACAAAAGTGAGTTGGATAGGTATTTAGAAGATGCATGTGAACCTCATGATTCTAACTTTGATATTTTACTATGGTGGAAAGATCAAACAAAAAGGTATCCCATTCTTCAAAAGATGGCTAAAGATGTGCTTGCTATACCTATTTCTACCGTTGCTTCTGAATCGGCTTTCAGTACTGGTGGTCGTATTCTTGATGATTTTCGAACATCATTGACTCCAAAGATGGCCGAAGCCCTTATTTGCACACAAGATTGGCTTCGTATTTCTAGAACTCCTTTAGCAATAGAAGAGAGTTTGCTTGCACTTGAAGAAATGGAGGAAGGTTAGTATAAATTTTTAATTATTTTTCAATTGATTATTTAATATTTAAGAGTAAAAATATGTTTCCTTTAACCTTATATTGTTCGACTGTTCGTGCTCTTGGTTTAGCTAATGCATTAACTTTGGAGCATCCGGAGGTCATAATCGATGAAACTGTTGACGTCGTTGAAGATGATTAATGGAGCTTGAAGTTTCAACTTATAAATTTTAGTCGCTTGCTTTTAGTTTATGGAATTATGAGTTTATGGAATTATGGTTGTATTTCAATTAACTAATTGTTGTATTTTAATAGTTTATGACTAATTAAGTTAAGTATTTTAATATTATTTGAATTATACATTAAAAAAAATGTTAAAAGAAATAAGGGAAAAAAAAGTTTTTAACAAAACCGGGTATCCGGTTTCCGATCTGGTTTAAACTGGGTCGGATCCGAAACAGAATTTTAAGTATCCGGAAAATCGAGTACTCAGTTTTTCGAAACCGGGTCGACCCGGTATCCGATTTTGAACACCCCTAGTTAAAATAGTTATGTTGTTTACAGCAACAAATTACAATACTCAACATCTTCGGCCTTGACTCATCGTTTCCACAATGTTATTAGATTCATAAATCATAACAATATTTCTAATTTAGTGGATCATTATCTATTGATTGTTATATACGTCAGAATATATTTCATTATCTTATATCATTAATTGTATTATATAATTGATTGAATGTAAAGTAGGGTACATCAAAATCATATCTCGTGTATCATCATGTATATATATATATGAAATATATATTAGAGGCACAACGTACATGAAAAAAAATCAAGAAAAACCATCACTATCAATTTTTAACGTGATATGTAGGAAGGAGCTGCTAAAGAACGTAATAAATGCCTTTTTCTTTTCTATTTTGGCGTACTATTAATTATATTAAATTTAGGGGAGCTACAAAAATACAATTAATTTTAAAGGATTTATTTTATATTTTTCATAAATTTCATGTCTATAAACAAGTAATTAGATTAAGTCAAAAAATAGTGTAAACTAACATGTTCAGAATCTTTATTAATTGGGAAATTATCAATGGAATTTCTGAGTTTTGACACTTTATTAATGGTATCTAAGTTTTTTTGATTATCAATGGTATCCTCATACTATTGAACGTTTGACAACTGCAACCTTTTAAAACCTTTTCCGTCAAAAATCGTCAAAAACCGTTAACTTTTTTTCTTTTTCTTTTATTTTTCAATTCAAAACATAAAAGAAAGTTAACGGTTTTGAACGGAAAAAGTTAAAAAAAGTTACGATTGTAAAACGCTCAATAATACAAGTGTATCATTGATAATAAAAAAAACTTATTAGTACCACTGATAAAGTGAAAAAATTCAGAGGTACCATTAATAATTTCTCTTATTAATTTTGTCACAGATTTCAATTTCTTTTTTATAGCTATTTGTTAAGTTGAGCTACACATATGATCAATATCAGCATATAATAAGAAAATGCGAGGTTGTAAGTCAAAGAAACATCATTCCAAAACCATGCAATAATGGGAGAAATGACTCCAATGACTTCTAAAATGAGCACACCATCTTTAAACCGTTATATGGGACAAACCATCCCAAGACTAATAGACCCCAATTTCAATTATCAAAATATAATATAAGGGATTGAATGTAAAGTATGGTACATCAAAAGCATATCTCATTTATCATGTATACATATATATACTAGAGGCAAAATTACTCGTGACATATCTAATGCATTCTATTTATAAGAAAATATGATCAAGGTTTGAAGAGAGAATAAAGACTGCAACTCATACCTATAAAGAAAAATGCGACTAATGAATCCTTCAGTTTGAGAAAGATTCACTGAAAAATTCACACGAAAATCCTTAGAAAAAAAAATTCCTCCAACCAAATAAATTGAGAAAAACTAAATCCACAAGCACTTAATATCAAAACAAGTCAAGAAAAACCATCTCTATCATCTTTAACATATTCTATTAGAAAGGGCTGGTATAGAACGTAAAAAATGTCTTTTTTTTCTCTTTCTATTTTGGTGTTCTATTAATTATTAAACCCATCTTTAAAAAATATTAATTTTGACACTAATATCTTAATTTTTTTTTTCTGAAGACCCCATTTTCAATTATCTAAATACTAGTATAATTCTTACGCTGCTTGAATTATTGCATATATATCACTATAAATCAATAATATACATCAGATTCATTAAATGCACATTAAATTAATAGACGTTGGCCTCTAAATAAATTAGTTTTCATACGCATAGAAAGTTTTAAATAATAGATCATCATTAATAGCTTTCAAAGCTTTTTTTTTAATGGAAGCATTCAAAGCTTTGTTGAGCAAGAATTCGTCAGACTTGGAGCATATATTCTTTTGTCTTTCCAATTTTGCTATATTATTGATTAAAATAATTATCTTAATTCATCATTATTTACATTTCTTTAGGTTATGTTATTAGTCTAAATTTGCTTTGGTTTTCAATTTTCTTTTGTTGATCTTTCTCAAACTAATAGGCTCTCTAGCTACAGGCTCCTATATATAAATCTATGATAAAGATATGGTATGTTATCTTCCGATACTGCCCACACTCTAATTATAGTCACTATGAGCGAGATATAATGATATTAAGTGACATTAGTGATAGTTTATCTGAATTTCAGACTTAAACTTTTAACATATGATCCACCTTATAATGTCAATACTTCAGCCGACCCGCTTTTATTCGATTGAGAACATCTCTGTCGGTTTCCTGATTGCTCTAGATAATCGACCCTAAATTTTTAAACTTTGTTTTACAAGCGACAACATCTTGCCCATTATACACCTCTGGATCATTTTGTTCTCCCATTCTATTGAACTTGCAACTCAGATATTATGTTTTTGTTTGACTAAACACACCCCTTTGCCTTTTAGGACACCCTTCCACTCCTCTAATTTCGTAATGACCTCTTCAATAGATTTTCCTTCAAGCACTATATCATCAGCAAACAACATACACCATGACACAATTTCCCACATAGATTTTCAGAGCTCGTTTATGGTCATGTCAAAGATGAAATGACGTCTTTCAAAGAGACGGTCTTTCAAGAAACTAGCTAAATCAATAAACACAATATTAAAATCCTTCTTTCACTCTCTATATTTCTCAATCAACCTCCTCAAAACATAAATAGCTTCAGTAGTTGATCTCACGAACATGAAACCAAATTTATTGTCTAATTCTTCTTTTTATTACTCTTTCCCATAATTTTATTATGTCACTGAAAAGTATGATTACTCTGTAATTTCCGTAAGCTTGAGCATCACCTTTATTTTTACAGATTAACAAATAAATTAAGAAAAAAAGTATGAGGATAAAAGATTATCTTTATCTTTATCTTCAAAAATTGAAGTAGTAGACCCACTTATAACTGATCTCGGAAGATATGATTCTGATAAACTATTACTATTCGTTATGGAATGTGGTCTAAGCTGATGCATGATAACATTATGTACAGTTTTGGGAACTGCAATCTAAGACACCATCATATATTCAGAGCAGCCCATTCAACAACCCAATATAATTGAAATCTACTCCCTTCACTTTCCACAATTTGACTAAAATATGTAAAAATAAAATAAAATTAAACATAACATGCAAATTCAAAAGAATAAAAGAAAGTATTATTTCCTCTTTTATAAAATACTGGCTATATTATTGTTATTGACACTACTCGTCTTCAAGCTTATTTTATAAATTGCAGCTAACGTATGAGAAAAAATATAGTCAAGTGAGATCTTTTTTGAATCGTCTACGTTCTTTAATGTTTTTTCCATTTCAAATATTCCACCTTAAGGAGAGAAATTTAATTATTGTTTCTAACACATATATAAAAGATAAAATATGTCCATGGGAGATCTCGTTAAATTCGTCTTAATATGCATTTTTATATTTTTTTTGTTATGTGTATTTAGAAATCTTGAGGTTTAAAATATGATTTGAAATCTGCAAAAAGTAAATAAGAAAACAAAAAAGAATAGAGAGAGTATTAGCTTTTTTAATTTTAAATGTATATAATTTAATATATAATTTAATATAATATTATTTCAATTTGATACTACCTCCTATTCAGCTGAATTGTCCCATTTTTTTTTTGGCACTATTCACTTATCACTCTTAATTTGTATTTTACTCTTAATCTATAAGTTAAAACATAGTCATATGGGATCTTGTTTGATTCGTCTCAATACAAGGATTATTAATATCAACTTTTTATAATTTTTAATTAAGCATAATTTGAGATATTAAGAGTTAAAATGTTGCCTCGGCAAGTGTGAAAAGTCAAATGGGACAGTTCAGCTGAATAGGAGGGAGTATTATATAATTTTTTGTAGGTGGTTGCTTGACATCAAATTCAACAATTTGGATGGTTGACGCCCATCATATCATATACTCAAACAAGATCCAGTTGTATATGCAAACTATATCAAATTAAAGGACTCCTTAGTTGAAATTTATTGTTTCAAACATGCAACGACATAAAAAAGGTATTTAAAGTTATATATATTACTCCTGTTCTTCCCATTTACTTTTTTACAATTTTTAAAGCAACTTTCGAGCCTAGTTATTTCTAAATACACATTGATAAAAAAGTATACATTAAGATGAATCTAACAAGATCTCACATGGATATATCTTATCATTTATATATGTCTTAAAAGTCTTAATCAAATTTCTCTCTCAAAAATAAAATATTCTAAACAGGAAGAATATTAAGAAACGAAGGGAGTATGTACAATAATCATGATTTTGCAAATTGAACTGTCAGTTATCACAATTATTATTTATGTCTTGGAACATAGGAACTCTAGAAGCCAAGTCATTGGAGTTGGCCAATAAGCTTTCTAAACACAAGATTCATGTAGCGTGTGTTCAAGAGACTAGGTGGAAGGGGCAAAAAGCAAAAGGTATAAAAGGATATAAGTTGTGGTATACAAGGCTGGACGACAGACATAACGGGGTTGGCATCCTAGTGTCCAATGATATCCTAAAGCAATTGGTTGAAGTAGGAGGTATAACGATAGGATCATGCTAATTAGGATAGTAGTGGGGGAAGAGATCATATCTATTGTCAGCGTGTACTGGCCCCAAGTTGGTCTCGATGAGCAAGTGAAGTGCAAGTTCTGGGATAACGTAGAAGACCTCATGAGAACTATCCCGGAAGACGAAAAAGTTTTCTTAGGAGGAAACTTTAACGAACATATAGGTAGAGAAGCAGGCAACTATAACTCAGTTCACGGTGGATTTGGTTTGGGGGCAAGGAATGAGAGTGGGGAGAATTTGTTGGATTTTGCGCTAGCAAAAGATTTGGTTATAGCAAACTCGATCTTTAGAAAGAAAGTTGAGCATCTGACCACATATAAGAGTGGTGGGCATGCAACCCAAGTCGACTATTTCCTAGTGCACAAGGGAGATCGGGCATTATGCTTGGACTGTAAGGTAGTGTTGGGTACAGAGATGCCCACCCAACACAAGCTTTTAGTAGTGGTTTTCAAGATAAGGAAGAAAATAGTAGAGAAGAAGGTAGATTCCAGGGGACAGATCATGTGGGGGAGACTCAAAGGGGATATGGCCAAAACTCTGTCAACCAAGATAAGTTTATTGGGCTTCCCAAGACAGTCAGAGGATGCAAATGAAATGTGGACGAACATGGCAGAAACCATTAGAAAAGTGGCAAAAGAGATCTTGGGGTGGTCGTCAGGTAAACCAAAAGTGTTCAAAGAGTCGTGGTGGTGGAATGAAGAGGTGGAAAAGAAGATAAAAGATGAAAACAAGAGATTTAAAGAACTTATGGTATGCACAGAAGAGGATGATAAGATAGAAAAGAGAGTGAACTATAAAGAAGCAAAGCGGGTAGCAAAGAAAGCGATAACGGAGGATAAAAAAACCTAGTTATGAGGATTTTTATCGGAAGCTTGATACTAAAGAGGGGGAAAAGTAGATTTTTAAGTTGGCAAGGACTAGGTTCAGGCAGCGACAAGACTTAGAGGCAGTGAAATACATCAAGGATGAGGGAGGGCGAGTCCTCTTGAGACAAGATGTAGCGGGAGCGGCACTCTCGATACATAATTAACATTAATAATTATACTTAAGATAAATAATG
>NC_080048.1:1384829-1484829 GCF_026212465.1 Amaranthus tricolor | reverse complement strand
CCGCGGTGCTATGTGTTAGGAAATTTCCAAGCAGGTTAAAAGGAAAATTCTACCGGATGGCTAACAGTCCTGCTCTGCTATATGGGACCGAATGATGGCCTGTTAAGAAGTTTTTTGAACACAAGATGGAAGTTATAGAAATGCGTATGCTGAGGTGGATGTGTGGGCACACATTGATGGATCGAATTAGGAACCAAGAGTTTAGAGACAAAATAGGAGTAGCCCCTATTTCTGGAAAAATGTGAGAAAATAGATTAAGATAGTTTGGACATGTGCAGAGAAAGACTCTCGCCGCCCCTGTGATGAGAGTCGAAAGCATTATAGTAGAGGGTAAGAGGAGCTGAGGAAGAACTAAGAGAACTTGGGATGAGCAGATAAAACTTGACTTGCGGAAGCTAAACCTATTTGAGGGCCTGACTAAGGATAGGGGTAGTTGGAGGCGTGGTATCCAGGTTCCAGATTATTGATGTCCTCGTAGGTTCTTGCCATCCTGCCCATCTCGTTTCCTTTATTGGTTCATTAGTTTTTATTAGTTTTTTGTGCCTTTTTTGTATGTGGGCCTCTTTTATAGGTTTTTTTTCCTTGTACCTACGTCTTTGTGTCTTTCTCGAGTCAGGAGACTCATTTGGCCACGCTCTCCTCTGTGGGTATCCTTTGCCGCCGTCCTTCCCTCCCCAGACCTTGTCCATATTTTTATATGTGCGAGATACACTGGATTGGATGATGATGATGATGACAATTATTATTTACGTACATATTTGCTTGTTATTAATTAATTAGTTATAAAGTAAATATCGTACTCTTTCTATCAGTAGAGCAGAAGGTTTGGAGTTCGATCTCTATCGGGCATAGGTATTAGTTAGGGATTTCTTGACTGTGTTCATCCCTCTTTACTCCCTCCATAAGGATAGCAGGTATGGTTTTGTCCGCCTCTTTCAGGAAAAAGAAAACCCCCCATCCGGACGGTGCCTTATGCTAAATACTAAAATTGTCCTTTATCTTTACCTATTATTAAAAAAAAAACACTTTTGCTTTAGATATATTACTTGTCTTTAGGCCTTCAAATTTCTAAAACTTACAAAAAATATAAAATAAATATTCTAAAAAAATATTTTATATTTTTGTTATATTATAACATATAATAGTATAAGTCATTAGTAAATGCGATACTTCCACAACTGCAAAATTGACGCCCTACTCTCCAACTCTTGCATGTCATGGATAGCCTGTCATACAAACTTCCCATCTTTATTTAAATGGTGCTACATTCTACATTGTCTCCCATTCCTCACTTAATTTCACTTCCCTAGCCCATATAAAAGATCTCACACATATCTTCCTCCTAACAATTTTTTTTTTTTTAATTATATAGTCGTTTCTTTCGGGTTTTGATAAAGTATAGACGAGATTTAATCTTTTTCCGTCTTTCTAGTGTCTTTCAAGTGTTACAGCATGAAGTTTGTTACCTCCACCCCTCGCCACGACCTTCGTTTACCTTTTCTTTTTCTCGGTTTCTTAGAATCGTGTCTTATATTTCTAAAATATGATTTAATTTTTCATATTATTCCTATTTTATGCATTTCCTTTTATTTTATAATCTACTCTTATAATCATTTAATCCCTCCTAAGGTTTTCTTAGTGGATTTTTCATGTTATAAGGCTCCAAATTATTGTAGATTTCCTCCTGTTTTATTTGTAGAACATTTTCAGTTAATGAAAAATTATACACAAGAAAGTGCAGATATTATGTCCGAAATCGTTAATTCTTCGGGCCAAGGCCCGTCGGGTTATCTCCCACCAAATTTGCATTATTTAACCCCCAAAAATAGTCATTATAATCTCATTGAAGAAGCTAAAATGCTTCTTTTTCCTGTAATGGAAAATATTTTAAGTAAATCCAATTTATCTCCTCAAAATATTGATATACTTATTGTTAATTGTACATTAATTTCTCCATCCCCTAGTTTAGCCTCTTTAATTATTAATAAGTTTAATCTTAGGCCCGACATAAAGTCCTATAATCTATCTGGGATGGGCTGTAGTGGTAGTATGGTTGCAATGAGCCTGGCCCAAAACTTGCTTTTGGCCCATAGAGATTGTAATGCAGTTATCTTAAGTACTGAGATCCTAACAGCGGGCTGGTATTCGGGTAATGACCCGTCAAAATTGTTTATGAATTGTAACTTTCGGATGGGCTCAGCCGCTATATTATTATCCAATCGAAAACAAGATAAAAATACGTCGAAATATAAAATAAATTTGATTTCGAGGGCCCAACGGGCTTTCGATGATCGGGCTTATAAATGTGCATATAGAGAAGAGGATTCAAATGGGCTGACGGGTGTGAGCGTGTCGAAAGATATACCGGGCGTGTTTGCGGAAATGTTGCACGACCAATTAGTGTGTCTTGGAACGTTAATTTTGCCAACGTATGAAAAAGTAAAGTTTGTTGCATCTATATATTGGAAGAAATATTTTAAAAAATCAGCGAAAATTTATGTACCAAATTTTAAAACGGTCGTACGACATTTTTGTCTACCGCTTTCTGGTAAACCAGTAATAAAGAAGATCGGAAAAGGTTTGAAGTTAGGGGAGACGGAAATGGAGGCGGCTTTGTCGACATGGCATAGGTTTGGAAATTTGTCATCTTCAGCATTTTGGTATGAATTGGCTTATTTAGAAGCTAAGGAAAGGGTCAAGGAAGGTGAAAAAATTTTAATGATTGGGGCAGGAAGTGGTATGAAGTGTATAAGTGTTGTTTTAGAATGTATTAGGCCCATTTTTGGTGAGTCCAATAAGGGCCCATGGGCTGACTCCATTGATATGTATCCCAATTTGGAAATTTGATGGGTGAAAAGCTTGCTCTATCTTTTATTTTTGAGTTTGTAATATAAGTGTATTAAATAAATAGTTTCTCGTGCAAATTGTTACATTTTATTGTAAAATAATAGCTTAAGAGGGTTGTTGTATAATAATTGTAAAATATGAAAGTAAGCATTTTTCTCAAATTTTTAAATAAAATAATTTCTATTTGGTTGAGTCAATATACACAAATTGTCTTAAAATATAATGATCACTTATATCCTTAAAGTCATTACTTATAATTTTAAAGTGATCACTTTTATCGTATCCTTCAAACAAAAATTTATAATGTACCTGAATTTTTTATTTTAATCTTAAATAGACTAAAAGAGTATTGATTATAAGGTGAGAGTTTTAATTATAAGTTACACTCTCTTTGTTTTAGTTTTTAGGTCACACTCTGATCAAAATTATAAGAGCTTTTTGGTCAAAGTTTGATCAACAAACGAAAAAGGAGAAAATAGTTTACAAAATAAAAAAGTTAAAGTAATAACTTATAAGTAGGGTGTCAAACAGATCGGGTTGGGTCATTTTCAGGTTCAGGTCATATATAAATGGGTCAATTGACCATTAACCTGAACCTGACCTGTTTAATTAAATGGGTCAGAAATGGAAACCCCAACCTGCAGGTCGGGTAACCTGCTAAATACCCATTTAACCTGCTTTTTTTTTGTTTGATTTTATTCGATTTTTTCAGGTCGTTGAACCTAATATTTTAGGTCATTTGACCCATATGCATGCTTCAAAGTTCAACTATCATTAGAAAAAAAAAATCATTAAAGACAGCAGTAAGACAAACACAAAAAATCAAACACAAAAAAAAATCAAAAAAAAAGACAAAATATCGAACACAAAAATCATTATGAAGAATTAAAGATGGCAGTAAGAACAATGAAAATAGCAGTAAGGGCAATGAACAGTAAAATCGAACACAAAAAAAATCAAAAAAATCGAACACAAAAAAAATCAAAAAAATCGAACTACAAAAATAAAAGAATGAGAAAAAAAATAATTCTTACCTTGGCTTTTGGCATCCAGGACTTGAGGTAGTGATAAATTCAGGAGGAAGATGGTAGTAAGAAGTTAAGAACTAAGTAGTAAGAAGAGAGAAGAAGGCAGAGCCGCAGGCACAGAGAGAAGAAGAAAAACTGAAAAAGTAAGATGTTAGGGTTTTCAAATTTGGGGCTTGGGCTTATTTAGCTTTTTTTATATTTTCAAAATCTTATTTTGTATGTGACGGCCTATTTAAATATTTAGCTTTTTTTATATTTTTTATGTCAAAGTTATATGAAGTTTTAGGTTAACTATTAATAGATTTAATATTAGATAATATGGGTCGACCTGACCTGACTGACCCATTTAATAAACAAATCAGGTTAGGTTGACCCATTTAATTAATTGGGTCAAAAATCTAAACCCAAACACGGTAATTTCAGATCAAGTTAGCAGGTCAGGTCAGCTTTTGTCAGCCCTACTTATAAGGTATAGTTTTGAGACCATTCACTTGGTATATTTGGGTCATTACACTTTGTTTTAACATCATAGTATAATTTCTTGATTGTAATGTTAGAAAATGTTGATGCAAGTGTCAAAACTTATAACAATGACATTGATTTTAAATATATAATTGAACATGTTTTGTCTTGTACTTTAGAAAAGGTTGACGAAGATGTATCGTATTGCGATGGTTTAAGGTTTGGAACAATTAATGAGGCGTTTAACATAGAGCGTTTAAGGTTCCACTGAGGTGAGGAACCATGCCTCGAATGAGGTAAGGCATGAGAATAGGTGTTGCTCGAACAAGGCAACAACAAGAAGCAATAGTCAGTAGGTGTAGCAGGGGCCGCTCGTTCGAGCACTATAGTACCTCGTCCAAGCAGCCAAGATAGGAGCAAACAGAAGCCAGCAGCAATTGCTACTCAAACGAGCATGTGGGGCGCTCAAACGAGCAACATGTTGGGGCACTCCAATAGTTCTTTTTACTACGGTTTTGTGCATTGATGAATTGATGATGCATTGTATTCTTAGTTTAATTTCTTGTTTATTGCTATGTTCAATGTAATGCTTAATTTTGATGTTTATTGTGAGTTAATGGTAATTAAGGGAGAATTTTAAGAGTGATGTATACCTTGCCATAAATAGGATACATTACTCATAGAATAAACAAATACACGTATTGTGAGAGGGCGTATTCTTTGTAGAAACTCGAGAGTGTTCTTCATTGAATTAGTATTTGTGATCATGATAGGATTGTTCTCAAGATATGGAAGCTTATTTAGATTGTATTGTTGAATTCATTCTAAATAAAATTACATTTGAGGAGGAGGTATCCTGGATACTTCATAACCACTTGTGTTCATCTTTCTTTATTGTTTTCATCTTGTTTTTCCATTGTTGAACCTCTTAAGGCTTTCATTTCAGAAAATCAAAATAACATATAATTACTAATGATGATAATTACTAATGACCATTGATCAACTAAGTGTCATAAAGATTAGTATTCAAATTAAAATACAATTAACAATATACAATTAATAAGATTAATTTGCTACTAATTAAGCGAAAGTGAGATTATATGAAGTACAACATAAACTTTAGACAAGTGGTATGATATGTCACAATAGATAGACTTATGGATCAATCAAGGGTCTAACATGCAAATGAATTGAAAAACATAAAAATGAATTAAAACAAACTAGATCTGAGGCAAATGTTAGAGACCCTTGAAAGTCTGACTATAAACCATCTTAAAAACAGTTGATCTCCTAAAATACTGTCTCTCTGAAAGATGTTTTTTAAGTCTAATCCATTAAAGCATATTGTATATTTTTACCCTATATATCTTTTGAACTTACCCAATCAAAAATGTTCTTTTAAAAAGACCGTTTCTTACAAGAAATTTGTATCCTAAAAATAATTTGTAATAATGTAGTATTTTATTGTCAAGGTATTTAGGTCATTAATTAATTTAACTCTACGTAATTTAACTGATTTAATACCCTAATATCCATATGATTTGTGCCCTCTCACTTAAAAGTCCATTTAGTGATGTCAATATAACTATATTTTTTGTTGGCAAAAATGTCAATATAATTATTATTAGAAAAATTACAGTGAGCAACTGCGCATGCAAAGTTCATAAATAAATATATTATTTTGTAGTTTCTAACTAAAAATAATTTATCAAACGTATATGATAATAATTGTAACGCGTCTAAATTTATTACTCAAAAAATAAATTGGAAAATCTATGGTAGTACAATGATAGATTGATAGTGAAACATATGTATATAGATTTTTATTTGGAGAAATTGTCGAAAATAATCTAACAATAAATTCTTCCGCAGCAAATAATCTCACCTTTAGATTATAAGCTAATAATCTAACCTCGAATAATCTCATCTTTGGATTACCTTTGCTATTTATTTGCTACCACAATACACTATGATCTTAACCAATAACCACCAAAGCTTCACCCCTAAACTACCAAAGTTCCACCCCTCGCCTCTCACATTAGATATGTTGGAGCAAATATATATTATTAAATATGAAATTATTAGAAAATAATTAATAGGTGAAATTATTCATAACAAATGAGTGAAATATTGAATTATTTTTGACAAATTTTCCTTTATATTTTCTATTTCATTACCTGTTTTTTAAAAATTAAATTAATTCTATTTATGTTTTTTTAGTATATAGTAGGCTGAAGAAAAGGAAGAGAAATAAGGTAAAAATTGATTTCTAGTCTATCTAAAAAGTTATACTTACTCTTATATCTTGTATCCATATTAATATTTGAATTGTTTTAAATTTATTTTGAAGTCCGATTAAATCATGTTCGATTTCAAGTTCGAACACTTCTACTCTAGCTCTAATGGAATAAATTTATAGGCAAAAGCTAACGAACATCTCTTAGGTAATTATTTACTAAAATAATAATATATTAATTAAAATAAATTAGAAAATAATTTAAAAATAAAATAATGATATATTATCGTTGGTTATCTTAACATCTTTTATGAATAATAGTTCTAATCTTTGTTATTATAAGGAGTATTATCTAATTATTCTATCAAACTATGAATCTGTTGTTAATTATTGTTTCAACTTACAATGAATGTTAACAATCATTTTATTAATTTAATTTTTCTCTCACTTATTTATAAAAAGTTTCTAATGTATTAGATGTTTCTCCTTGCTATTCACATGGAAAAAAAAAAAAGGAATGTTCAAATAAACAAATCTCCAAATAAAAGCAATAGAGATAAGCTTTGTTGCCATTCATCGAACTCGGTCTAGACAATCGTCACAATCCCACACACAGGGACCTAAGTGTGAAAAAATATGAGTACACTGAAACAAAAAATATATATATAATCCCTACTTTCTTTTCTTTTGTTTTTTTATTTAAAATATTTTATTTATAGAGAGAAAAATTTAAATATAAACACGTTAGTTAACATATATACATGTAGAATATATCGCGGGCAAAGCTACATGAGGCTGGAGGAGAATTGCCCTTCTAATTCAACACACTAACTTTTTTTTTAAAACCTAGTCGTCCTTAGTAATATGATTAAAAACTGATTAAATATCACAAAATTAAGTAAAGTTTAATTGTCAAAAGTGTATAAAAATAAAACTTAAGATATGTGGTTTGATAATCTTGATGTTAGTAATGTTTTTTTTTATCCAATTAATTTAAGTGTAATTTAGTCTTCATGCACTCATGCATACAACACTTACCGGCAACTTTGGAGCCTTCTAACTTTTCAAGTCTCAAACTACTCGAACTATAAAGGGTTTCCATTAAATAGACAAAAATTTATAAATAAGACTTTGATTTTTTACATTAATAAAAACTAATAATATCATTCTACTCTATTGTCACCTGTCTATAATTTTTTCCATTGAATAATTATTTTGCTAGGATTTGTGTCATTCAACTATAATTTTAGCTAGTGTATGCACTATTTCCCCAAGTTAAAATTTTTGCCTTTGCCCTTTGTGTACAATCTTGTTAAATTAAAAACAGAGAAAAATTAAATAAAAATATACAAAAATGGCATGTATTACCTTTTATTTTCATTTTTCTTCTTGCAAAATGACATGTGAAATGGATCATATGTTACCTTAACGCAATAATAACATAGACCTTCTAAAATTAGAATTATTCATGATTAACTAAAAATCAAGATCAAGATTATAATAAAAAGTTATATTATTCTTGTAAAGATTTCATTTTTGTGACGAAAAGAATAACAAATCTTGTATGAGACCGTCTCACAATGAAACAAGTCCATATAATTCGCTCATTTTCTTAATTGATCAGTTTAACATAAGTGATTAATTTATAGTTTAAAAGAAAGTTATAAAAAATAATTACTTAAAAATTATAAGTGATCACTTTAAAATTATAATAAATCACTTTAAGATAATATTAGGTCAGCCTAATAGAAATAATCTCATTGTAATACTATATAATATGAGATTTTGTGCAAAAAAATTTTTGGCCTTTTAACTTTATAACATGCATGGGTGGTGCCGTGAGTGACCGCTCATTGTGATCCGACTTAAATTGAACAACATAGGTAAGTATTGACGAACTGGATTATAATCAGCCTAAAATTTGTACCAAATTCTTTTCCTCAACATGAATTCTGTTACTTTTGCTTTGTATTATATGATGACAGCCAACAAATTCCTGCAAATTTTGACTACCATTTTAATTAATTATATTATTGTAAAAGTACGACTAATAAATGCCAAAGTATAAGCATAACTGTAAACTTATTTTCTAATTCTAGCTAGGTTACAAGAACCTTCCTACTCTTATATAAATGGTGCATGTTACAATCTAATCTATCTTACATTCTTACATTCCTTAGTCTCACTTCCATAATCAAAGTACACAAAAATCTTCTTGCAACTATCTTTTCGCCTTCTCGGGTGATTAGGTCGATCAGTTTCCGACTAAGTTAGCTGACATCTACTTACCTGTCATCGATTATGGAGTTTTCTTTATCGACTTTTAGCCATGATCCACTATTAGCCTTTGTGTTCCTAGGTTTCTTAGAGTCATGTCTTATGATTCTTAAATACCATATTATACCTATTTTATGCATTTGTATTTACTGTATAACCCATTATTATATACATTGCATACCTCCTAAAATATATATGGTTGATTTTTCATGTTTTAAACCCCCAAGTCATTGTAGAATCCCATTATCATCCTTTGTAGAACATGTTCATATGTTTGACTACTTTGACCAACAAAGTGTGGATTTTATGTCCAAAATTCTCGGGTCATCGGGCCAAGGCCCGGAAACTTATCTCCCACCATCTCTACATTATATCCCTCCAAAATCCACATACTATAACATCATTGATGAAGCTAAAATGGTTCTTTTTCCTATAATGGAGGATCTTTTAATTAAAACAAAATTATCCCCCCAAGAAATTGATATTATTATTGTTAATTGTAGTGTTCTTTGTCCATCCCCTAGTTTATCTTCTTTGATTGTCAACAAATTTAACCTTAGGCCCGATATTAAGTCCTTTAATATTACTGGAATGGGCTGTAGTGCTAGTATGATTGCTATGAGTTTGGCCCAAAACCTTCTTTTGGTCCATAAAGAGTGTAATGCAGTTATCTTAAGTACTGAGATTGTTAGTGCGGGCTGGTATCCGGGTAATGAGCCATCCAAACTATTTATGAATTGCCACTTTCGGATGGGGTCAGCTGCTATACTATTATCCAATCGAAAACAAGTCAAAAATACGTCGAAATATGAACTAAAATTGATTTCAAGGGCCCAACGGGCTTTTGATGATCGGGCCTATAAATGTGCTTATAGAGAAGAGGACTCAATTGGGCTGATTGGAGTAAACGTTTCAAGAGATATCCCGGGTGTGTTTTCTGAAATGCTCCATGACCAATTAATATCTCTTGGATCCCTAATGTTACCCACATACGAAAAGTTGAAATTTGTTATGTCTGTTATTCGGAAAAAACATTTGATAAAATCAGCTAATATTTACGTGCCAAATTTTAAAACAGTCGTACAACATTTTTGTTTACCGGTTTCTGGTAAGCCGGTGATAAGGAGGATAGGAAAAGGATTAAAGTTAGGAGAGGCAGATATGGAGCCAGCTTTGGCTACATGGCATAGGTTTGGAAATTTGTCTTCTTCATCTTTTTGGTATGAATTGGCTTATTTAGAAGCTAAGGAAAGAATTAAGGTAGGGGAAAAGGTTTTGATAATTGGAGCAGGAAGTGGAATGAAGTGTACTAGTGTTGTGTTACAATGTATTAAACCTGTGTTTGGTGAGTCCAAGAAGGGGCCATGGGCCGGGTTCATTGACAAGTATCCAATATCAGAAATTTGATGTGATATTTTTACATCCCGATGAAATTGCAGGAAAATGTAACAATATTAATGAGATAGAAGAATACATTATTTTGTGTTTTAGTTTTCATAATATAAAATAAAACTATCTAAAAGGAACTTATACATGTATATGATATCATAAGAGTGGTATTGTTTCATTTAGTTTGTTTTCCTTTTTAAAAGAAGAGCAAATTATTTTGTAATTGTAATACAAACTTTAAATATATATTGAAAAACTTTATTTATGTTAAAAGTTACTATCAGCTAGAGGTGTTCATTTGAGTTATCAGGTCGATTTTGTGTTAAATATTTGGGATCATTTCAAATTAGAGTCTTGTTTCGACATTGATTCTTACATAAGTTAAACTTCATTTTGAAATCGGATTAAAATCTGGCTCGATTATAAAACTATATAAATGACAATATGTACTCTTGTATTTTGACTTGGTCAAATAGAAAAGCTTCAATATAATAAACATAAATTATATTTTACGTAATTTAAATATTTATTACAAAATTTCAAGTGGATTTTATATTATTAGAACCACATACATTATAATTTATAGTGAGTTTTTGTATGTTTTTCTTGGGTACCCCTTAACCCAAGACCTTTGGAATGTTGTGGTCAAACCTCCATATAAGAGTGAAAATGCTTGAATCTTCATCTAGGTGCATTTGGACTTTTTGGACCATTGGAGATTAAAGTGTGTACAATAAATATACTACTTTATTTTTTTAATAGTCACACTTCTCTCTATTATAAGTTTTTAGAAGAAATGTTATACAATTAGTTTCATGATCTAATATTTCGATTCTCTCGATTTTTAAAGTTATTGTGGAAGGAATTTCAAGTGACTTTTCTCATTTATTAAATTTATCTAACTGATTCTCACTTCCATCAAGCGAGCTGAGTGCTTCCAATTCGTTTTTTATTTGTGAGGATCTTTGAAGCTTCGTCTATATTAGATGGATCAGTCTTAATATAATAGCTCTGAGTCATTAATCATTTGTCAACTAGATTTTAGATTTTTTTATATATAATTTAACACATTTTGGATATAGGTTAATTGTTATATTCTAGACCAACATCTTTTCCTTTCATATTCATAATAATAGACCAACAAAACAACTAATAACAACCACAATCACATGGTAATCAATCAATCATTCATCTTACATTGCACAACAACAAGGACATTCTCATCGCACACCAAATTTAATCTTCCTTATTTTTTGAATTGTCAAATTTATCCTCATTTATAAATAACGTATTTATTTTCAAAATATGAAAAAACTTTTTAGTTATAATAGATTGTATCATAGATAAATCTTTCACAAGGATACAACAAGGTTTGACCTCCTTATAAATCTTGACTCATAAAATCAAAATTTATTACTTTAATACCATTGTCAATTTGCTACATTATTTTCAATAATTTCTTACATTATTGATAAATACAAAATAGCAAATTAACTCGGACAATAAAGTATATTATATGTCCCTCTTGTTTAATATTATTTTTTATTTTTAACGATTACTCTCATCTGACATCATTTTTATTTTTGAAAACGAACCAACTATTTTCTTTTATTTTTATTTTTATATTTTAACTTTTTTCAATTTCATCCATACCCAAATCAAGGACAGTAGAAATATTTATTGATCAATAATTACGAACTCCTTCTGTAAAAGACCACACATCATGAATCTTGCTTATAACATAAAATTTTTCAATTGTTACAAAATTATAAAGCTACACATGCTCTAATATTCAAAGAAAATAACATAAATTCTTTAGTGAGACTGCCTCATATAAATTAGACTAGCATATAAACTATATTTGTTAGAGGTATTCACAAAAAATTTGATTAGTTAAAATTATCAGACCTTGTAACTGAAACTGAATGAATCCAAGTATAAAAATAATTTACAATTATGTAAACAAATAATATGAACGTAAAATCTGATTTCAAGCTGACCCAAAATAGCTAATTTAAAATCAACCCGATAACTCAATAAACAACTTTAATTTATTTGTTTCGAAGCTGTCCTATTTTTTAGAAGACAATTTATCATAAAAACCGCTCTTTATTTAAAAAAGAAAAATTGTAAAAGTACAGTTTTAAATGACTCTGAGATGGAGAAATAACAAATAATCTCTTCTGTCAGTAGTCAGTACTATACCAATTAGTAAAAGATTTTGGTTGGAAAAAGTCAATGAAAATAATTGAAAATTTTAAATGCTATAGCTTGTACTCATCAATCCAGTCAGCCTATGGGCCCTACTTGGACCAACCAGTAATGTGCTTAATACCTTTCGAAATAATATTACTGGTGATTGGTGAACTATGTAGCCCACTATTGGTAATACACTTATGTTGACAGAGACTATTCTTATCACATGTCGGGCCTGCAATATCATTATTTTAGTTTATAAATTATCATAAAAAAAAAATCCATCATATTAAATCCTACTATATAAAGGTAATTTGTTAACTAATAAATTATTGTTATTTACTAAAACCTCCTCTTATTTACTTCCTCCGTTTCATAATACCCGCTACATTTTCTATTTTTGGCAATTTCATATTACTTGCTACATTTCCGTTTTTAGTAATAAAACAATCATTTAAAGTTCTACCTACCCCTATTTTTATCCTACTCTATACTCTATACTTTATAATAAAATACTATACTATACTCTATAAAGTAACCTAACAACCTATTTTTCCTTTTTCTTTTTCAATTAACAATAATAAAATACTATATTCTATAAAGTAAACAATCAGCTACAGTGTAGGTCAATCACTTTTTATAATCCTCGTGCCCATGCAAATGTAGCGACTAAAACGGAACGGAGGAAGTATATGTTACTCAGACCCTTTAAATTAGCATCAAAGAAAAAATAGATTATTTTTCCGAAAAAAGTAGATATTTAATATAAATAAAAAAAAGAGATTAAATTGTGTGGATAAATTAAAAGAAAGTTTCTTTTTGAGTTAAATTAAAAGAAAGTTAAACATAAGCATTATAAATACGATGGATTATTTTTTTCAAATAAGAAAATAATGCAAAATAAATAAGATATGATATCAATTAAATTAGAGAGAGTATTGAACAATAAATGACTGAAAAAATTAGGTTAATTATTAAGTCTTATATATACATCACTTCCTTCGTTATGAAATATTTGCTAAATTCCGGTTATTGATGTTGTTCATTATTTAAAGTTATTTTATATATTGTAGTTTATTTTTAATAAATAATACTCAAGTCAAATCTTATTTGAATCATCTAATCATATACGTTTAAAATTTTAACTTTTAGAATTTTTAGTTCTATTTAATTAAATATATAAATAATCAAATGCGTAAAAAGTTAAATGTAGCAAGTCAGATCATCTTAAATTGAACATTTTAATCAAAAATTGTATTCTAAAAGGACTAAAACCGTTAACAAATCAACTTAACCTTTTAAATTTAAAGTATTCATTAAAACCTCATAAAATATAATATACTTCAACTATTTTAATTTCTAAATTACCCATAGGTGAGGCCACATCGGGTTCTAGGGAGACTCAATTTTTCTTTCCAAAAATGTAATTCTTTATAATTTTGGCTTTGACCCCCTTACCAATATAATACATAATTTAAAGAGTGAATAAATATAACAAAATTTATTTTAATTTAATGATTTGGGGTAACATATTTGCAATCTAAGGTTTAAGGGATCAATTTCAAATTTTAACTATTATTTTTTAACAGAATAATAAATTTATATTATAATGTCATTACTCATTATCTTTCACAATTTCAGATTCATCCTTTTTAGTGTGTGTTTATATTTTTATTATTATAACTTAATTGTGTTTTTTGGAGACTTAGTAAGCAAATATATAGAGTCACGAAGCTTTAACTCCATTTGTTAATACAATTTTTACTGTGATTCAAGTTCATTTCAGTCTATATAATTTTAAAATTTTCATAGTTTAACTAATTATTAAATAATAATTAATTTACTAGTATATCGACAATTTGAATTCCCTAAACCAAAATTCTGACTTCACTCTTAATTATCCTCACAATATACACCAAGTACACTCTCACGAGGGACCGAGACTAAAACCATCAAAATTCGGATCTTATCATGGTGGACCTAATTATTAAAATCAAGTTCTCAAATTCCCTTAAATGCTTCATGTTGAGGTATTGAACAAGAAGAGGAACAAGATCTAAATATCATTTTCAGTTCACAAAGGTACGTTTTGCCAAAATAGTAGTTAGTTATGAGAATAATTATTAGTATTATCAACAAATTAACAATTTCTATTTCAATAAAATAAGTATTCTTATTTTTCAGTTTTATTCAAACAACTAATTTGAAGTCGTTGTTTATTACTTTATTTAATACTTCTATTAAATAATAATAATTCTTTAGAATGATTGACAAGACTAGGCTAGCTGGAAGAGTATACTCTTCTATCACAATGACACAATCGTTTTGTTTATTTTTAAGCTCGAGTAAAAGATAAAAAAGACCTATAAAAATTTAAAATGTAATAAATAATATAATACTCGTTTTGTATTTAATTGTATTGTTGATATCTTAACTATTTTATAAAAAAAACCCTAATGCTCTTATTATATTGCAAAAAATTGTTAATTATGCCTGAATTTAACTTATGTAGTGCTTGAGAACGAGTATTTCATTTCAAATTATGAATTTCAATTATAAAATCATAAATGAAGAATTTGCATAATGACAAGGTTTGGGTAGTCATTCTCAAATTCACAACTTTAATTACTTTAAAAACAATTGTAAAATTTGATCCCAATACAAATTTGAAAATTTTTGATTTGCTGAACAATAAATTTGAGCCTATTCCAAATTTTCAAATGAAATCAATGTTCCCAAGTATGGTATTAAGTTAGTATCAATTTTGTACATAAAAATATATTTTTGGCCTTAAATTTTGTACATGAAAATTTAATTGAAGTTAATATCACTTTTCCCTTGCTAATCGATGACCATGTTTTCTATTTTATAAAAAATAGTATTAGCAAAGACAGATATCATAGTTTTAAGAAAAATATGAATATTTGGTAATAAATGAAAAGAATAAATGAATTGTATTAATGAAATTAAAAAGAATTAAAAATGTATTAATGAAAATAAAAAAAATAATAAGTGATATATACAATTTTTATTTTTTTTGAATAAAAATAAAAGAGAGAGAGAGATGAACCTGCAACTCATACCCATATAAAAGAGTGCGATCAAAGAGTTCCTCGGCTCAAGAAGGGTCTTAAAGAGAGAGATGAACCTGCAACTATCCGAAAGCCTGCAACTTACACCCACGTTAACCATGCATAGAAACAACTAACTATATATATACAACAAATATAATACGTACAAATAACAAAAATACGATAATGGTGAGAGAGGTAGTAAAGACGATAAGTACAGGCAAAGAACAGTAACAAATGGTGGTTAAGAGGGATATGTTTGGTAGTTTAAGACGTGGATAAGGTGTTGCCAACTAGGGATGGTCATAGGTCCAGGACCCTGTTGGACCCGCCCCTTTTTTAAGGTTTTGGGTCTAAATTTTTGAGACCCATCGGATCTGGGTTGGATCTGGATCCAAAAAATATTTAACGGGTCCAGGTTCGGGTCCTAAGGTGAAGACCCGGACACGGACCCGAACCCTAAACTTTTAAATTTTATATTATGAATTTCTGATTTTTAAATTCTAATATTTATTTTTTTATTATTAATATATAATAATATAATGGCTTGGGCCCTTGATCAGTTGATTACTTGATTCACTTGATTGCCTTCTCAAATTCTCATTCTCAATCCAGTAACCCTAAGTCCCTAATTTATTTCTCATTCACTTGATTCACTATATTTTTCATTTAGTCTTTTATATTTGATTTTTAATCATGTATTTAGACAAGTGTTTTTACGTTTTAGTAATTATTTTATATTTGAATTTTATGGATTTGAACAAGTATTTGTAATACGATAATAAGTTGCTTACAAAAATACAAAAAGACTCGCAAAAGGTACAATTTTGACAAATTAAAGAGGCTTTGTATAAGACCCGTTAAGGACCCTAGAGCCGTCAGATCCGTAGGGTCTGGGTCTGGGTCTGAAAAATTTTGACCCTAAGGGTCTGGATCCGGGTCTGGATCCATAAAAAAATAAAAGGGTCTGGGTTCGGGTCTGGCCAAACCCGCCCCATGACCATCCCTACCGCCAACTAGCCCTATCCCTGGTCAGGTCCTTAGAGAGGTAAAGTTCGTGCATGTCACTTTTAATCTGCTCCTCTCACGTTCTTCTAGGTCTTCCTCGGCTTCTCTTGCCCTCCACTATAATGCATTCGATCCTTCTCACTGGGGCGTCATGGATCTTTCTCTGCACATGCCCAAACTATTTCAACATGTTCTCCCGCATCGTTGCAGAGAGAGGTGCAACCCCTAACTTCTCCCTGAACTCTTGGTTTCTTATCCTATTCATCATCGTTTTACCATAACATCCACCTCAACATACGCATTTCTGTTACTTCCATCCTCTGTTCGAAAACCTTCTTTACAGGCCAATATTCTGTCCCATACGACAAAGTCGGTTTAATTGCAACGCGATAAAATTTACCCTTTAATCTACTACGGATTTTTTTATCTCAAAGCACCCCGATTGCTACTCACCACTTAAGTCATCTTGTCTGTATACGATTATAAACGTTAGAAATGATACTTAAACTGTTAAACAAGAGTACAAAAGTGATATAAATCAAATTTTCAAATGTCATTGTCGATAAATCCAACAAGAAACAGAGACATAACATGCAATTTAATAGGCTCACCAATAAATCAATACGAGTGAGTCACTACCACCCTTTAGTTGTGAAGTATATTTGCATTAGCTTGACTTAGGTTTCTATCCATCAAATGTAAAATGTAGGGGTGAACTGTTAAAAGTTGGGCATTGATAACGTGTCTGAATTGAACTCTGTACCCATACAGCAAGGGATGTAAATATTTAAGGATTATTTGCGAGCAGAGGATTTTACTAGCCGTAATGATTATAATCTTATCTCTTTTAATAAGGATATGAAATATATGATATTATTTAATTTTTTAATCTTTTCCAAATGCTGATTATAAATTTTATAAAAGTATTAACGTAATATGTTGAATATGATAATAATGTAACTTGGTTTTACTCTTTAAAAATTCTAACATATAAATGTAATAAGTAAACAAAACCTTGAAAAATTATAGAGAATTTTTGATTAAAAATTGATATCCAACTCAAATAAAAAAATAATTGCAATAATAGTAGAGTGGGATGAAAATTTATTAAGTTTATTTAATAATATAAATTACTTTAAATCAATCCAATAATAAAATTTATTTTAAGAGGATGAACAAAATTCAGAATTATTAATATCAATTTTAAATTTTTAATATGCTATACCACCAAATAATCATAAGCTCATAAAATAATATAACTACTTACGATTGTTAATGGCTTTTTCTCCATTTACATAAAATATCCTTTAACCCTTGTTTAATAAAGTTAACTTCAATTATCTTTAAAAAAAATCTATTCCAAAGCGATAAATTTGGGAACTTGGGGGAGTTTAGTGTCACTATCATCATTTATGAGTGCCATGCATTTATTTTTACTTTCTTTGTATTATCTATGAATTTATCAATGGTAGCCAATGGATGCATAGATTAATAGTATTAAGAGTACAATATTTCCATGTCTTTGTTCATTTAAATTAAAAAAAAAAAAAAAACTACAAACAAGTGGAGTAGCAAATTTGCAACCCCATAGGCCATATTCCCATATATAGTTTGGTTGTCCTTGTCCACAAACATACTCCTATGTCTTTGTCTTAGTAACCTTGTAGGGGCACAATATTAACAAAGAGTGGATGTGCAACATATAAGTAGCATACATTTAAAGCCTACAAAACAAGACTTTATTTATGATATAATATATTACTGTTAGTAGCAATTTTAAAAGGACATATAACGTTTTTGTTTCACCTAATAAATTTTACATAGTTTGGCTTAAATTTTTTAAATTATTAATTATTGATTGTTTATTGGAGAATAATTAGATGAAAACAAGATAATAAAAAATTTATGAAATTAAATATTGAGAAAAATTAATAAGTTTGTGGACGAGATATAAAAAAAATTACATTTATCACAAAATATTGAAAATATAGCAAATTAGTTCATTATAAGTCTAGCCAATTCAAATAGAAAATGCAAATGCATTGTGATAGATAGACAAAGTAGTACTCTACTTCTTTCATTGTATTATACTTGCTACGTTTGATTTTTTACGCAACTTAATGTGTTATTTTGATAATTTATATATCGAACTATACACATCTAAAATTTATAAAAAATTAATATTGTAAAAGTATGTGATTAGACGATTCAAACAAGATCTCACTTAACTATATTTTTTCTTACATATTAGATATAAAATTAGCTTGAACAATGAATAATTTCTATAATGTAGCAAAAATTTCATAACGGAGGAAGTACAATACTGTTCCCCAAGTATCATTAAATGAATCCTACTCACTTAACCTTAAGTTTTCCACCATCTTGGTTTTACAACCTTAATATTGTTAGTAATAACAAAAAGCAGTAAGTATAATTTGCAACTATGTATAAATAAAAATTTAATTAATTATTTAATTTAATTATATCTTTTGTTGCAAAAATCTGACGAAAATAATGAATAAACTTCCAACATTGTCCATGTGAATTAAGGTGTATAAAATTAAATATGTACGCCCGACTAATTAATACTTCTAGTAATAAGTCACACGCAAATATTCATGAGAGTAGGTTATAGTTGGGGAAATAATTGATTAAAATTTAGGGACGACCTTACAAGTTGGCTGTTCATTCATCATTCATATTATGTGTTATTTAAGTTAGTTGTCAATTAAGGTTTAGTCTATTGTGGCCTTGTGGGTGTTCCGTATTCATTAATGACCGAGTTTGCTTCTTATGTATTCCCCCTCGTGTGAAAATGGGCCTATTATAATGAGAAAATGATAAAAAAAAAAAACGTAAATAAAGTGATATTTTATAAAAAAATTTAGAAAAATAAGATGAAAAAGTAAGTTAAATTCATGAATAAAAATTATAAGAATTAATAAAAGAGTAAAATATGACTAAAAATAAAAGTATGACAAATTTAATGAGACAGAGTAAAATAAAAGTATAATAAAATTTCATGGGATATTTAATGAGAGTATATTTTTTGTTTGTTTCATTCTTATTGATTTGATTTTTAGTAAAATTTTAAAAGTTAACTTTTAATATTTTTTAAAACTAAGATTAATTCATTGATAAAAAATTATAGACGTCTATTGACAGTGGCGGATGCATGTTGGAGCCCAAGGGGTTACGTGTCTTTAGGCGTTTTTTTGAAAGAAATTCAAAGTAGGCTTTTTAATTGGTAAGAGTAAAAATGTAAAATTAATACTGAAGTCTTTTGATGATAAATAATCTCTCGTTTTAGAAATTTTTTCTTATTTATTTATTTTGTCTTTTTTTTATTAGGTTAGTTGATTTATTGTGTTTCATTTTCTTTTATGATATGTCATATTTAAAATTTTAACAAGTTTGTCTTTTTTTTATTAGGTTAGTTTTTAATTTTATCTATTACTTAGTAATCTGTGGATTCTAGAACTCCCAACACTAGATCCACCCCTCTCTGGTGAGGGAACTTTTTAGAGCCTAAAAACCGGGTCTGCACCTTAAATTTTTGGGGTCCTTTTATAAAAGGGAGTATGTTTTTTAAATAAGAGAAGAGATTGATCTTTGGTCCTCTATTTAATTAATAGAAGTATGTTACAAAATCACCTCGCAGATCATAGTTTCATTTGTGTTTTCAAAAACAAAATGAGGATTAACAATCATTCAAGGGACATCAAAAACTTCATCTTCATGTCTTTTTAGCTCTAGTGTCTTTCCACCAAATTTTATTTAAACGTATTGATTTTTATAATTTTATGATATATTTATTTTATTATTCTTATTAAGATTCTGACATCTAAACTATTTGTAATAATCTCATTTATTTTTTGTTATTAAGTAATTTCTTCTGTTATATTATTATAATAGGTTTTTAAAGTCATATAAGAAATAAGAAGGATCCTAACTCGATTTTTGAGGAATTATTGTGGTCATATAAAACATTTTTTGACTCTTCAATTAGGTGATATAAAAATGCACAATATTTTCTGAGACATAACTTATTTTTCGTATTTTTGAAAATTTAGAGTCAAAAATTTAAAAATTCAACTTAAACAAAAGAAATATAGACTAATGCAAATGACTCCATACTTAAAGATGAACTCAACACAAACACCCTAGTGATCTAAGTATGGTAAGTCATATATATTATCTCTCATAAAAAAAAATTAACTGCAATTGATTAATAATCACATTTTCACCTACCCAATCAATGTGGTAAGTTGTCGATAAGGAAAAATATTTAATTTAAAGGGTTGATTGAAAAACAATAAATGTTAGTTCAAGCATGCTTTAAATTCATTAGTAGAAAAAAGAAACATTATCACTACAACTGGATCATTACAACTAGCTAGGCATTCCTTATATATATGTGCAATATTTTTAAGCTTGCTACCTCAAAATTGCACCAAAAAATATATTCTACTACCATCTATCATATACATTTTATATCAATCTCCATCCAACTTTTCTCAACCCCTATTTTATATAATTAGAATCAAAACTTCGACATTATCAATATTGTTATTCATAGCAGATTTTTACGTACATTTCTTTAATGGGTTCGATTTCCAAAGTTAGTCATGAAACTTTTCTCGACAAACAATTCACCCTACAAAATTTTCCTAACTTACCCATACTAGAAAATTTAAAATTTTTAGCCATACTAATTCTTGGTTTAGTTGAATCATTTCTCATAATACAAAAATATAACCTATTTTATCATATTATCCCCATTTTATGGATTATTTCTTACACTTCACTCCAATTTTTTCTTCTTTCAAGACCTCCTAAAATATTTTTGGTTGATTTTTCATGTTTTAAACCCCCAAGTCATTGTAGAATCCCATTATCATCCTTTGTAGAACATGTTCATATGTTTGACTACTTTGACCAACAAAGTGTGGATTTTATGTCCAAAATTCTCGGGTCATCGGGCCAAGGCCCGGAAACTTATCTCCCACCATCTCTACATTATATCCCTCCAAAATCCACATACTATAACATCATTGATGAAGCTAAAATGGTTCTTTTTCCTATAATGGAGGATCTTTTAATTAAAACAAAATTATCCCCCCAAGAAATTGATATTATTATTGTTAATTGTAGTGTTCTTTGTCCATCCCCTAGTCTATCTTCTTTAATTGTCAACAAATTTAACCTTAGGCCCGATATTAAGTCCTTTAATATTACTGGAATGGGCTGTAGTGCTAGTATGATTGCTATGAGTTTGGCCCAAAACCTTCTTTTGGTCCATAAAGAGTGTAATGCAGTTATCTTAAGTACTGAGATTGTTAGTGCGGGCTGGTATCCGGGTAATGAGCCATCCAAACTATTTATGAATTGCCACTTTCGGATGGGGTCAGCTGCTATACTATTATCCAATCGAAAACAAGTCAAAAATACGTCGAAATATGAACTAAAATTGATTTCAAGGGTCCAACGGGCTTTTGATGATCGGGCCTATAAATGTGCTTATAGAGAAGAGGACTCAAATGGGCTTATTGGGGTGACCGTTTCAAAAGATGTCCCCGGAGTGTTTGCTGAATTGCTCCATGATCAATTAATCTCTCTGGGATCCCTAATGTTACCCACGTACGAGAAGTTCAAATTTGTTACGTCTATTATTAGAAAGAAGTATTTTGTGAAATCAGCTAAAATTTACGTGCCAAATTTTAAAACAGTAGTGCAACAATTTTGTTTACCGGTAACGGGTAAACAGGTTATAAGGAGGATCGGAAAAGGGTTAAGGTTAGGAGAGGCGGATATGGAGCCAGCTTTAGCTACATGGCATAGGTTCGGAAATATGTCTTCATCGTCTTTTTGGTATGAAATGGCTTATTTAGAATCTAAAGAAAGAATTAAGGAAGGGGAAAGAGTTCTTTTGATTGGAGCGGGAAGTGGAATGAAGTGTACTAGTGTTGTATTACAATGTATTAGGCCCATTTTCGGTGAGTCCGAAAAGGGTCCGTGGGCTGGTTTTATTGACAAATATCCTGCTTCGGCGATTTAACACCATCTTAATGCTTATAACGTAGATCTTATCCCGTTTAGAGAAAATAATATTTTTTCAAGATAAGATCTAAGATTTGTTTAAGTGCATGGAAAAAAATAAATCATACGTTGTGGTGTCTTTTCAACATAGCTTAAGAATATAGTATACGATTTCATCTCATTGTAAAATACTTTTATATAGTAGTATAAGAGTGTTATTTTTCATTGTTGTATGTATGGATTTTTTTGAACTAAGTATAGGAGGAGATTCTTAGCACTAATATATGAAGAGATTCTCTCCAACTTATCAGAATGTAGATTACAATTTACAATACATGTTCATGGCTCATGTAGACCACAATACAACATGGTCATGGCATTTTTGATTTTATTCATTAAAGTCATTCTGATTCATTTCATTTTCAATCTTTAAAATATCCTTTTGATTAACATTTTTCGTCATAGGAAGATGTGGACCATTTTGAATAATAAATATGTTATACTCTCTCCTATTCACCTTAAAAGTCTCATTTGACTTTTTTACGAATTTTTAGGAGAGTCAAAAGTGAGACCCTAAAGGTAGGAAAGAGGGTGGTATTATGAGTTTTTAATGTAAGGGAAGAAAATTAATATGGGTAATGAAGGGTATAATTGAAAATAGGATAAAGCTACTAAGGGCATAAAAGTCAAAAACCCATACCAAAAATAGAAATGGAATAATTAAGATGACTTGATCATAAAAGAAAATAGGACACATAAGCTGAATAAGAGGGAGTATAATTCTAGACCTTAACTAAATTCTCGAGCATTAACATTTATTCTCATACTTTTATAGATCAAGTGTAAGATCTAGCTTTAACACCAATTGAAATATCCATTTGAATCTTTTGAAATACTCTAAAAGAGGTATTGAATATAATATTAACTTTTTTGATAGTTTTTAGTTAGGATTCTTGAAATCATTTTCTAAATTACCTTTGACTGAATAAAATTATTTGAAATAAAACGGGAAATTAGAATAGACAAAATTAATTTATGGAGTTCAGTCCTTAAGGACCTACATTTCCACCTTCGGGTTCTCACAAACCTTTTGCTTATTTTCTACAATAATATCAATTTTTAATTAACCATGAATAATACCTACTTTGGGGTTATTTCCCTAGAATATACCTAATATGTTAAAAATCAAACTATAGGAGATTATATGACAAAAAATTTGGTAAATTAATTAATAAATTAAAGTTGGTATTATTATCGGAAAAAACCCCCTAAATTGATATTATTCATAATTAATTAATAGTTTGTATTATTATAAGAAAATTAACAAAAAATTGTATTATTCACGATAATTTTTCCTTTTTCTAGAGCTCTAGATTACAATAGAGAAAGTATGCTTAACTCCACTCCCGTAGCCCTTACTACCAAATTATCAACTCTTTCAGAGTGAATTAAACATAAACAACTCCCTCCTGATTTAGAATGCATAATAACGTAATCGAAATCTCCAAGCAAAATCACTTTATCATATAGTGATTAGCTTTTACAGTACTAAAATAATATTAAACTCTTAGAATATTTTTCAAGTTGATAAAAACCTAAGAATATAATCAACAGCTTGAATGTGAGAGTTTTTCAATATCAGTTGTATCTTCAATTCTTGAAATCTTCTCGTATATATAGCATTCTCCTACATCTATTAAAATGTGTGAAAAAATATGTTGTTAATGGTGACTCAAACTAGCAAGCACCATTGAAGAAGATGAGTATAGGTCAAAGAGGAGGTCCGCGGGGCGCGGAGTGCGTTCTGTCTCCATTTCCCGGCTCGCGTAGTTGTACCCGGCTCGCGAAATGGCGGTTTCTTTTCACGGGAGGTGTCTTTTGGGACGGTTACTTTATGTTTATTATGTAATAACTTCCTTTTATTAGGCATTAGTATATAAACTCCCATTTTTGGGATAATACATGATGATTCACAAAATTGAGAGAGATCACAAGAGAGCTATTAATTTGTAAGTGTGATTGAGATTCATCTTATAATCCTTTGCGATCATAGTGAAATTATTTGATTTTGGTGCCGGTGGATGTAGCTATCACATTGATAATGAACCACGTTAAATATAATTTCTTATTTTGCATTGAATTTTCTTATTGTTTCATTATTGTTCAACGAACTTGCTTCCGCTGTCGCACAACATTTGGCATCAAGAGCTCAGGTTTAAGTCCCTGGAGAGTTTTTGAGTGCAACAATAGCTGGAGATTTTACAATAAGAATCGAGAATATACCGGGAAAAATAGCTTCGGGCTATGGCAAATAAAGATGAAGGCTCTGTTGAAACAGCAGCAAATCTGGCGTCCGTTGGCTTCAAAGAGTACTACTGCGGGGTCGGAAGACGGGTTAATTGACGGGCAATTAGCAGTAATGGAGGAAAAGGCTCATTCTAACATTTTGCTAAGTTTGGATGATCATATCATCACGGAGGTCACTAATCATGCTACAGCGGCGGAACTATGGATGAAATTGGAGTCATTGTATATGACTAAGTCGCTAACCAACAAATTATTGCCGAAGCAATGGTTGTTCAGCCTCTGAATGCAGTCAGGTACTCCCTTACGGGAACATCTTGAAAAACTTAACTCTATTTTACTAGATTTGCGTAACTTAGATGTTAAAATAGATGATGAGGATGCTGCGTTGATTTTACTTGTGTCTCTACCGTCTAGCTATGAGAATTTTGTTGAGTCTTTTGTTGTTGGTAAAGACTCACTGACCTTAGAAGAAATGAAGGCAGCACTTCATACTAGGGAACTTCGTCAGAAAGTTATAGGTGATAACGGGGAGAGTGGCAGTGGGTTGTTTGTTAAGTGCAGGAAGTCTAAAAAGAAAAAGGGGGTTAAAAAGAGTAACAATACTGGGTCGAGTGCTGGAAACGTCAATGAGGGATTTGGTAAGACTCTGCAAGGAACCGGGTCACTTTAGGGCTAATTTTCCGGTGAGGAAGGGCAAGTCCCAAGCTGTTGTAGTTGAGGAAAAACCGAAGAACTATAATTCGGAGGAAGACTTGGCGTTAGTGAGTTCTGCTAAGTCTGGGGATCTTTCTGATGATTGGGATCTGGAATCGGGGTGTTCGTTCCATATGAGTCCGCGTCAGAGATTGGTTTGACACGTATGAGTCTTGCAATGGGGGTAAAGTTATTGTAGGTAACAACGCACCTTGTAAGATTACGGGTATTGGGTCCATGAGATTGAGGACTAGTGATGGGCGAAAGATGACATTGACTAGAGTGCGGCATGTCCCTGCTTTGGGGAAGAATCTGATTTCATTAGGTACCTTGGATGATTTGGGGTACAATAGAGTGTTTTCGGATGGGGAGTTGTCCATTTACCGAGGTTCGGAGTTGGTATTTAAGGGTATCAAGAGGAACACCCTCTATGTCTTTGAGGGTGTTACACTGTCTAAATCTACGGTGTGCGCATCGGCTTCTCACCAGGAGATGACCAAGATTTGGCACATGAGGCTTGGTCATATAGGGGAGAAGGGGATGCAGCTATTATCTAAGAGGGGTCTACTATCCGGAATCAAGGATGTCAACCTTTAATTTTGTGAGCATTGTGTGTTTGGGAAGAAACACAGGTAAAAGTTCAGCAAGTCACATTACTGATGAAGTGCTCTATTATATCCATTCAGATTGCTGGGGTCCATCTAGGGTTGAACGTATGGGAAGTTTCCGCTATTTTGTGTCATTTGTAGATGACAAATCTCAATACACATAGCTTAGGTTGCTTAAGTCAAAGGATGAGGCCATCAAAGCTTTTAAGCAATGGAAAGCTTTGGTGGAGAATCGACAGGGTAGGAAGATCAAGAAGCTACGAACAGACAATGGGCTAGAGTTTTGCAAAGAAGAGTTTAATCAGTTCTGTGCAGATGAGGGTATTGGTCGGCATCATACCATCAGGATGACACCACAGCAGAACGGTGTTGCAGAGCGGGTTAATCAGACACTGCTTGAGAGAGTTTGGTGCATGCTCTCAAATGCAGGGCTTAGGAGGAGGTATTGGAGTGAAGCTGTGATGACAGCTTGTTATATCACCAATAGGGGTCCGTATTCGGAAATTGATTTCGGAATTCCGTTTGAGATTTGGAGTGGTAAGTTGCCTAGTGTCTCTAACTTGAAGATCTTTGGTTGTGTTGCTTATTATCATGTTAGTGAGGGTAAGCTGGATCCACGAGCGAAGAAAGGGTGTTTTTTTGGGTACGGTGATGGTGTGAAGGGGTTTAGGATCTATTCACCTTCGAGGGTCGGGTCATTCTTAGTATGGATGTCACTTTTGATGAGAGCACCATGTATTCCAAGAAGAGCTCGGAGTCTTCTGATCTGGGAAAGGAAGGGGAGAACTTGCTGCAGATAGATGGAATACTTGAGGTACATCAGTCATCCATTGCTGATTTACGTCGAGTGCAATTTATTGATGATGATGCTGAGGTTCAAGTGCCGAGTACTCCTGAACCTGAGGTTGTTTCATCTTCTCCTAACTCTGGGGAGGAGGTGGAGCAGTCTAATCAAGGGTCATCTAGTCAATCTGACACCATTCTTGAAAGACCTAGACGAGTTATCAAGAAGCCTGTTAGGTTGATTGAAGAGATGGAAGGAATAAATTGCTTTGTTGAGAATTTGACAGGTTATGCATTGAGTGTAGCTGATGATGTAGAGTCATATGAACTTGCCACGTATAAACAAGCAATTAGTTGTAGTGAGTTGGCGCAATGGCTTGCTGCAATGGGTGAAGAGATGCAGTCTCTTTACAAGAACAGAGTGTAGAAACTTGTGAAGGTACCAGAGGGGAGAAAGCTTGTAGGGTGCAAGTGGATTTTTTAAGAAGAAAGAAGGATCATCTAAATTTGAGAAAGTTCGTTCTAAGGCTAGACTAGTTGCAAAGGGGTTCGGTCAGGTAGAAGGGGTTGACTTCGTGGAGATATTCTCACTAGTGGTTCGACATACTTCTATTGCTAAAGTCGTGGAGATATTCGAGATCCCAGGGAAAGAGCATTATGCATGCAGATTGCTAAAGTCGTTGTATGGACTGAAGCAATCCCCTCGGCAGTGGTACAAGAGGTTTGATTCTCTTATGGTTTTGCATGGTTTTAATAGGAACGCTGTTGGTTGTTTGATGTATGCTATGGTCTGTACTAGGCCGGATATTCCGCAAACTATTAGTGTTGTGAGTAGGTTCATGGCTCGACCTAGGAGAGAGCACTGGCAGGGGGTGAAAAGGATTTTTCGTTATTTAAGAGGGGCAACTGATATTGGTCTTGTGTATGGGAATGGTAAAGAGTGTTTGGTAACTGGATATAGTGATTCTGATTATGCAGCTGATGTGGATACCAGGAGGTTGGTGACCGGGTATGCGTTTACTTTGGGTGGTTCTGTGGTTAGTTGGAAGTCTACATTGTAATCTTCGGTTACGTTGTCTACTACTGAAGCTGAGTACGTGGCTTTAACTTCTGCAGCTAATGAGTCCATATGGCTCAAAGGCCTTGTAGGTGAACTGTGTATCGCACAGGATTTTGCTACGGTGTATTGTGATAGTCTAAGTGCCATTTGCTTAGCTAAAGACCAAGTACACCATGATCGGACTAAGCACATTGATGTCAGATATCATTTCTTGCGTACTGACAAGAGGGTAAAGGTAAAGAAGATCGGGACCGCTGACAACCCAGTTGATTTCTTTACTAAGTCTGTTCCATTTAGTAAGTTTAAACATTGCTTAGACTTGCTAAATATTGATTACTATGTGATGTAGTAGGCCCTTAGGGGCGGTGTTGGGGAGCTCCTGTTGCAGGCATGTTGGTCTTAAGGTGGAGCTTGCCCGGGGCTTGTGATGCAAGTGGAGCATTATGAGTTGTTATACTTGGTGACAAGTATGTGATAGGTCTTGGTTGGAGACTTGTCGGGATGAGTCTTGGTTGAAGACTTATCGGGATGTACGGCTTATGCATGAGCTTTACATCGGGTTTTGGCTTGAGATATGTTCACTTTGTGTTGATGAGATCGTTTGTTGAATACGAGTTTTCATCAAGGTGGAGATTGTTGTTAATAGTGACTCAAACTAGCAAGCACCATTGAAGAAGATAAGTATGGGTCAAAAAGAAGGTCCGCGGGGCGCGGAGTGCGTTCTGTCTCCATTTCGCGGCTTGCGTAGTTGTACCCAGCTCGCGAAATGGCGGTTTCTTTTCACGGGAGGTGTCTTTTGGGACGGTTACTTTGTGTTTATTATGTAATAACTTCCTTATTGGGCATTAGTATATAAACTCCCATTTTAAGGTTAATACATGATGAGTCACAAAATTGAGAGAGATCACAAGAGAGCTATTAATTTGTGAGTGTGATTGAGATTCATCTTGTAATTCTTTGCGATCATAGTGAAATTATTTGATCTTGGTGCCGGTGGATGTAGCTATCACATCAATAGTGAACCACGTTAAATCTCTCGTGTTAATTTCTTATTTTGCATTGAATTTTCTTATTATTTCATTATTGTTTAACGAATTTGCTTCCGCTGTCGCACAACAAAATAAGTTTTCAAACTATTTAAATTGTAAACCAACAAAAACTTTTTAAATTTCTGAATTCTGAATAATCTCCTAATTATCGGATATATAAATTTAAACATGAATTGTTCTTTTCTAAAATAGTCGGATACCCGCAAAACTTTAAACAACACAAATGCAGCAAATAATTGAGTATTTAACACAAAAAAAAATTATATATGATCAAATCTAATAATCTAACTAAAATAGAATTAATCTTGACTAACTTAACAAATTTGACTTGACATACCTTCAGTAATTGACACTAGTCATCCTAATAAATTAAACAACACAAATGCGGAGATAGGAATTTTTATAAGATTAGAATGCACTTTACAAAATTTAAAATCACTAAACATAAAACCACATATGGACAAAATTAAAGTTATTTTGGATATTTTATAGACCTCGAGTAAAAAATTAAATACGAACTGCATATTTTATTTTTAAATATATCATTAAAAGAATATTATTTTTTAATCAAACAAGATAATACTTTAGTTAACCCAAATTAACCAATAAAATATAACAAATTAATATTATTTGTAATTGACTACTTAGATTCATTGGTTTCTAATTTGTTTTTTAGTAATCGATGATTAACAATGTGAGCAACACAAAGCATGAATATAAATTATATTCATGCTTTATGTTACATCATCGATTTCACTATAAACATAAAGGATATATTTAAAAGACAGAGTTGTCACCTTATTAAATACTAACTATTCAAAACTTTATATCTTCAAAATTTAACTTTAACTAAAATCAAAATGAAGAATTATTAAAAATCTTATCATTTACGAAATTAAAATAAAATGACAAATTAATGGGATTATTTAGGAACCATGTCCAAAAATTTAAGACGATGGTTGAAGCCTTAGAATTTGTTAAATATTCTAACACGCCTCTTTACATGAAAGCGGGTTAAAAGTCTAAATGTAACACAAACCTTCCTCATACTTGGCGCTAAATATTCCACTTTCACTGAGAGGTGGTTGAGATTCGTATTTGTGATCTCTTGTCACGCATGCTCTAATACCATGTCAAAAAAACCTACTCAACAAAAAACTTAAGCTTTTAGTTGAGACCCTATAATATGTTATATACGCATCTTTTTGCATTTACTAACCTGTTAGGAATATGTTGAATATTAGCAAACTCATCTCCGTCGAGTTCTTTGCATTTTTCTATTAGCTCTTCTGGACATCTCGATATTTTGAAGGGAATTATGAGAAAACTATGATACGGGAATAATTTGTGTTGCTCTTTCATTAACTCCAACCAATATTTATATAATACAAGATGGTAACCGTAGAATTAGTAAAAAACCGTCACCAAACCATCACCAAAGATAATAAAACTGCTGAAAGTGTGATAATGGAACCGTCACCAAATATACCAAACCGTCACCAAATATCTGATGTATACCGCGGAGTGCACATATCCTCAATACCCCCCCTCAAGTTGGAGCATGGGGTTCAAAAATGCCCAACTTGGACATAAGTAACTCAAATTGGAACTTTCCGAGAGCCTTAGTGAAAATGTCCGCCAATTGAGAAGAAGTAGAAACATGAGATGTTGTAATCAAACCCTCGGAAATAGCATCCCGCACAAAATGACAATCAACCTCAATGTGCTTCGTACGCTCATGGAAAACCGGGTTTTTGGCAATATGCAAAGCAGACTCACTGTCACAAAAAAGGGGAATAGCTTTGGGATGATGAACTTCCAAGCTCAACAACAAACCTTTCAACCATTTCAACTCACAAGTAATGGCGGCCATAGCCCTGTACTCTGCTTCAGCAGATGATCTAGAAACCGTATGCTGTTTCTTGGTCTTCCAAGAAATTGGAGAATGCCCAAGAAACACAAACCAACCTGTCAAAGACCGACGAGTGAGAGGGCAAGCCGCCCAGTCAGAGTCACACCACCCCTGTAAAGAAAGCTCACTGTCTGCACTCAACAAAATACCTTGTCCAGGAGTACCTTTCAAATACCGAACTACACGCATGGCAGCCTCCCAATGATCAATGCGAGGCTCCTGCATAAACTGAGACAAAATATGCACCGAGTATGCTAAATCTGGGCGAGTTACTGTAAGATAAATCAGACGACCCACAAGCCGTCTGTAAGGCGCAGGATCGGAAAGGCGATCTCCTGTAGTTAGACCAAGTCTGTGGTTTTGTTCCATAGGAAAGCCACAAGGTTTCGCCCCAAGTAAACCGGCCTCAGAAATAATATCCAACGTATACTTACGTTGACAAAGAAACAAACCCTGTGAACTTCTAGCAACTTCAATACCCAGAAAATATTTCAAACAACCCATATCTTTCATTTTAAAACAGTCACTAAGATATGCTTTGAAAACACCAGTGGCAGCGGAATTATTACCAGAAATAATGAGATCATCAACATATATTAAGACATTTATTTGAACTGTGCCTTTAGTATAAGTGAAAAGAGAGTAATCAGAGTAAGATTGTAAGAAACCATACCCTTTCAAAGCAGAGACCAACTTAGCAAACCAACAACGAGGGGCTTGTTTCAAACCATACAAAGACTTGCGAAGACGACACACCAAGGACGGATCAGAACTCTCAAAACCAGGAGGGAGTTTCATGTAAATCTCCTCGTCAAGATCACCATGAAGAAAAGCATTGTGAACATCCATTTGATGAAGTTCCCAATTCTTAGAAGCCGCAATAGCAAGGAAAGCGCGAACTGTAGTCATCTTAGCAACGGGAGCAAAAGTCTCATGATAGTCAATTCCGACCTGCTGATGATTGCCCAAAACAACCAAACGAGACTTCAAACGTTCAACTTCGCCATTAGACTTGAACTTGGTTTTGTAGACCCACTGGCTACCAAGCGCACGCTTACCCGCGGGTAGATGTTCCAAAGTCCAAGTTCCATTGTCCTCCAAAGCCTGTATTTCATTCTGCATAGATTTTTGCCAATCCAAGGATTTCATAGCCTCTTTAAAAGATTTTGGTTCCTTGTCAATCACAAGGGCTGCAATAAACTTCCTATAATTTACAGAATACTTATGACAATGTATGTAATGTGCCAGAGGATAAGGATTACCTGAAGAAGCATGATTAGACAGAGAGTTTGAAAAAGACGGATTATGAGCAATGACAGAATGAGTAACAAATGGTTTCCCAGAAGGATCAACAAAATCATGGAGCAAAACCGAGGGATACTTATCCCGAAAACCACGACCCAAAGGCTCCGGAGAAGAAAAGTTAATGGTAGGCTCAGGGGACAATGAAGCAGTGTTGTCTGGCTGCTGTGGCTGCTGATCAGCAGCTGAAGGAGAGGAAGACGCGCGCTCCTGCAGTAGTCCATTACCTACGCTCGGGGAATCTGTAGCGTATGGAGCTGGCTGCTGCGAATGTGGCTACTGCAAAGGAGAAATAGCTGGCTGCAGACTGTCCGCATCTAAATTTTCTAAAGTCTCAAACTCTAAAAAATCATCATGAACAGGAATAGGTCCATCAAAAGTATTAGAAGGAATATGGATATCTTCCGGGGATCCAAAAGGGAACACATCCTCAACAAACTTCACATCTCGGGAAACAAAAAACACCTTTGAATCAAGATCATACACTCTCCAACCTTTCATACCGTAAGGATAACCCACAAATACACACTTTCTACTACGGCTAGCAAATTTATCGCCATGAGTTTGCTGATTATGCGCAAAACACAAGCACCCAAAAGTACGAATGGCATCAAAGGAGGGGGGTTTGTTAAAGAGGATTTCAAATGGTGTTTTGTTGTGTAAAAGTGGAGTTGGTGTGCGATTAATCAAATGAGCAGCGGCAAGGACACACTCCCCCCAAAAGTAAATAGGTAATTTGGCCTGAAATCTCAAAGCTCGGGCAATAGATAATATATGTTTGTGTTTACGTTCCACTCTCCCATTTTGTTGAGGTGTACCCACACAAGAATGTTGAAAAATTATTCCAGTTGCATTGAAAAACTCAAACAAACAATTAAATTCATTACCATTATCACTTTGCACGATTTTAATTTTTTGATTAAACTGACGATCAGCCATTGCAACAAACATCATAAACATTTTAAAGACCTCCATTTTATCAAGAAGTAAATAAATCCAAACTGCTCTAGAATAATCATCAACAATTGTCAGAAAATAACGAGCCTTACAAGAAGAAACATGTCTATACGGCCCCCACAAATCACAATGCACTTTTTCAAAAATTCTAGAAGCTCTATTAGTACTCAAAGGAAAACGAACTCTAGAGTGTTTAGCACGCATACATACTTCACACCCCTTATCTAAAACATCTCTATTATTACGAAGTTGAGGAAGCAACTTTACTACTTTCTCGGAAGGATGACCCAAACGACGATGCCATAAATCCAGGGACGAAGCTTCAATCGCACCCACTTGAGGAACCAATTCTGTATTGCTAAAATAGTATAATCCGTCTCTCCTAGTTCCCGTCCCAATCAGCTCCTTCGTTGGGTCCTGTATGACACAAATGTGTTGAGTAAATTGAACAGTACAATTAAGATTGTCATTAAGCTGTGAAATAGAAAGCAAATTGCAACGCAAATTAGGAACAAATAAAACGCCTGTGAGAGTGAGTTTATCCGACAAGCGAACAGAGCCAATTAAAGAAGCATCAACAGTGTCACCATTGGGCAATCCAACAGGACAATTAAAACTCTCAGTGTCGAACAACCAAGAAATATCTCCTGTAACATGATGTGTAGCGCCGGTGTCAATGATCCAAGAGGTGGAATCAAACTTACCACTCAAACGATTTTCTGAAATTTTTGAATTACCCATCATGTTTGTCAAAAAAAAAATGAGGGTTTAGCGTGGCTCCGATACCATGAGAAAACTATGATACGGGAATAATTTGTGTTGTTCTTTCATTAACTCCAACCAATATTTATATAATACAAGATGGTAACCGTAGAATTAGTAAAAAACCGTCACCAAAGATAATGAAACTGCTGAAAGTGTGATAATGTAACCGTCACCAAATATACCAAACCGTCACCAAAGATAATGAAACTGCTGAAAGTGTGATAATGTAATCGTCACCAAATATCTAATGTATACCGCGGAGTGCACATATCCTAAATAAATTAAGATTCCGCATTTCTTGTGGGAGTGATTTGATTGCAGGACAATCCCATATGGTGAGGGTATGAAGAGATGATAAGCAGCTTATCCATTCTGGTATGACTCTAATGTTCTCACATGCATGAACACTCAATCGTTTGAGGGAAGTCAAATGATGAATCCCCTTAGGTAGACTTGTTAGTTTTCGAATGTATGTAAAAGACAATTCGCAAAGGCTATGATCAAAGGATTTCCAAGGCTCATCATTCGATGCAATAAATAAATTGGAAATTGTTTGCGATTTGTCTTCTATAACCCTTTGAATTATAAGATACCCACTAAACTTACACTTCCTCCGTTCTCACTTATTTTGGAGTAAAGAGAAACAAAGTGTTATTTAAAAAAAAATGAATATTAGTAATAAATAAAGAAAGAAAATGAATTGTGTGGATGATATTAAAAGAGGAGAAATGTATGAATGAGATTAAACGAAAAAGGTGGGTCATCGTCCAAAAATAGAAATAACGCAAAATGCGCAAGAGAGATCAAAATGACAATTTATGCAAAATAAGTGGGATGAAGGAAATAATGTATAGAATATGTCCCACTTGGGATTAGTCGAGGGAGAATCAATCTAGTACAATATTCAACCCTTGCAATCATCGAATGAAATGACCTTGGGAACCAAGATTAGGATTCAAACTACGATAAGTGTATAAAATTTAAAGAGATTGCAAGCACTGAATTGAGATTACAAGTTTTTTGCAACCTAATACAAAGTTTTAAGATTATAATTACAACGAATAAAAAAATTTAAAATAAATAAACAACCTTAAAACCGAAGATACTTTAAGACAATACTGTCTACGGAAACTTGATATCAAACCAAAGTACTATCTAGTATTCTAAAAGCATTATTCCACTTACTTGATGCTTAGACTTAAAACTTGGAATACACTTTTAAGATACAACGGTTTGCAACTAATTATAAGCATTATATAATTAATCTTTAATAGAGATTATTTTGAGCAAACTTAAAATTAGTATAAAATGAAGTAGCTAATTTCCTTCACAATTAAAACCCTGTAGAGAATAATAGCTTAGGGAAGAAGAGACAAAAATATATCAATTACTTAAGAGTAATATAAGAAATTGCACCTATAAAATATGAACAACCTAATAAAAACTAAGTCCTTATATAGTGGTAGTTATAACTACCCTTAAGAAATGTTCGAAAAGTGGGAATGAAAATTTGAAGATAAAAAGATAAAATTGGGATTGAAAATTTATAGTTGGAATTGTTAAAATATAGTCCAATCTCTTGTTTGGTATGTTAATGGGAATAATTCGAGAATTGTAATATCCTTGTTAGATAAGTACTAAGTAGGAATGAAATTGAGAATAAAATAAAAAATTATCAAATTCATGCTTTTTAAAAATAAATTTGAGAATTATAATATCTAATACTTAATTTGTAAGATTTTACAATTACAAGGGTATAAATGTCTTTTAATATTCTTCCCTCAATTCCCACCCATCTATTACCAACCCCCACATAATAGATTGTTGGGAATTAACCAAAATTTAATGTCATTGCCAATCTTAAATTTAATCCCATTCCCATGAACCTAACATAAGATACTTACCTTTTGGAATTTTTAATCCCATTCCCACCTTCAAATCCCTCGTACCAAACACTCCCTTAATTCCATGATCACCCACTTCCCATTTAGTTAAATAGCAAATAAATTAGGAAGGATATCTTTTTAGTTAATATAAAAGATATAACCGTCACTTTAATTAAATAAAGCCATAAAATAGCCAAAAAAAATAACCTTAAAAATAGCTTTAATTAAATAAACCCATAAAAATAGCCTTATAGCCCAAGAAAATAGGATTTGGAAATAGCGTGCCACCAATTTTGGTGTTATGGAATCTCACATTTTTTACCAAACCATGATATAAGCTTTTGATGGATACTTGCCTATTACAATTCTTTTTTAATCTTTTTGGACATTAATATTATATCTTTTTGTCCCACTATTTTCATAGTATTTTTAGTCTTATTATTTTCATAGTACTTACCATTATTTTTCATGGAATCAAACTTTAGTATAATTAAAACTTATAATTATACTTAACCTTTTATACCTTAATATACGTGTACATAGTATACTTTAAGACTTTTATACTTTTTATACTCTAACTTATCCAACAGTTATCATGTTCCGAGCGACTTAAGTGTTACAAACCAATATTCACGTTCTGTCCATTTGGTTCAGCAAGGCAAGGAGTCGATTGTCATCCTTACAATGGGAATAAAATATATACAAGATTTCTAATATATACAAGATCCAAACAAAATAGGAGTATAAAACATACATGGTCATATAAATAAAATTTGTTTCAAAAGAAATTACCCGAAGAACCAAATAATTGATCAATGTCTTAGCAAGCTCTCATGCATGCTGGAGCAACCTCATGTTTCAGTTGAAATGGTTTATGAATTAAGCCTCTGTCATAAAAGAAAATAATGAGTAACTAATAGGATTCAAGCGTCCATTAAAACTAAACAAAATTTCTTGATTTTGTGAGTGGCTACAACACTAAGTATTGCATGGATTTTTTTAAAAAAGATATAATCTCACCTGAATGAACGACTCAAGGTTATAAAACCCCCACTTATCAAGTGACCTGAGATAAGGCAAAAACATTCATATTCAGAACGTACTAGCCTGTGGGCAATTGAAATGAAATGATAAAATAATTGTCAACTAAAAGTTTAAATTGATGGTGAACTCATGATATGATAGATACTATTAGATGATTTAGAGTATAAAATGTATAAAAGTCTTAAGTACACGATGTATACTGAGGTATAAAAGTTTAAGTATAATTATAAATTCTAATTATACTAAAGTTTAATCCATGAGAATTATTGGCTAATAGTAATTTTATAAAATAATAAGGCTGAAGAAATTATAAAATAGTAATTTTATAATTAAAGATAAGAGGCTAAAAACCTGTGTAGAAATACTGTAACAAATAAAGCTTAATTTAAAGTTGGAAAAAATCAAAGTTGGAAAATTTGGGCCAAATTTTTTCGTCTTGGAAAGTGGGAAAAAGTTTTCTGATTTTGGGGCTAGTTTTTCGGAGGTTCCAGGCCCATGTTGCGGCCGGTAGATTGACTTTTTCATAGCTTTGTTTTATTTTTTGGGCTGATTTTCACGGCTGGGTCTATTTTTGATGGCCGAAATTTAATTACTTTATTTAATTATAAAGTGACAGTTAATATAATTAACCTAAAATTAATTTCTTATTTTATTTTCTAAAAAATAGAAAATTGATTAATTATGAAATCATGGATAGTTAATTCTACCAACTTAATAAGTGCAATTTCTTAATCTTAATTATATTAAGTTATTGCAATATTATTCCTCTCAAAGTGTATTTTAGATTTTAAGCCTAAGCATCAAATACGCGGGATAACGCTTTTTAAGAAAACAGCTAGTGTTCCGTAGACAGTATTGTCTTATAGTATATTCGGTTTAAGGTTATTTATTTATTTTAAATTAATTAAATTCGTTGTAATTTCAATTTCTATAAATTCGACACATACTCTCCTTCTATCTGGCACTTGATATTCCACTTTAATTGAGGGGTAATAGAGATTCGAACTCGTGACCTCATGTCATATTGCTCTGATACTATGTCAAGAAACCAACTCAACTAAAAGCATAGTTGAGGCCTCACGATATATTATATACTTTATAACTCAACAACTATAAGATGGAACTAAGTGCATCTTTCTGCAATCACTAACCTGTTAGGAAACTCGACTCCGCTGGGTTCTTTGCATCTTTCTATCAAGTCGTGACAATTCCCAATTTTAAGGGTTTGAAGGGAACTGAGATTCCGCATTTGTTTCGGGAGTGATTTGAGGGAATTACAATTATCAATGGTGAGGCTTTGAAGGGAAGTGAGATTGTGTATTTCTTCAGGGAGTGACTTGAGGGAAGGACAATTCTTAATGATGAGGCTTTGAAGAGATGATAAAGTGGTTATCCATTCTGGCAAGGCTTTCATATTTTCCATTTCTATCACACACAACCGAGAGAGGAAGTGACATAAGGACTTCCAAGGCACATCATGGTCGTCTTCAACACCCAATTGTTCGATATTCCACAATGTCAGCGAAGTTAAAGCAGTGAGATGCTCCAACCCTTTTATTCCAAAAGCTCTTGATAGAGTCTGGCAATCCGAAAAACACAATTCTTTCAAAGAAGATGCGTGGGTCTTAAAAACATCATCCGCAAATTCATATAATCTTTCCACCTCCTCATCTCCCTCTATATCTAGGCTCCTTATACAATTTACGGGCAATGTCTTTAGATAACCCACGTTATCTGCATCGAAGTTTCTCAATTTGACCACCTCATCGCCAGTTGTTTGTACTAATATTTGCAACCTTTTACTGCTTCCACACACATCTAAAGTTTCCAACTTTGGGCAGGGTGGAAATGTTGTTAGATTTGGGCACCCACTGATTCTTAATTTAGAGAGATGGAGAAATTGAAATTCTGTCCTCCAGAGATTATCACCATCTACCACCAACTCCTCTCCCTTCCACCATCCTTTCAACATATAAAGCAACTCAATCTCAAGACATTCAAGAGATGGAAAGAAGATTGTTGCTTCTGCATCACTCCATCTCCTACTATTATTGTTTACTCGGTTCTCTATATACTCCAAGTGTCTTAAACGATGAAGTTTTAATGATCTCAGATGACGTAGTTTACTAAGAATTGGAATCTCTATCAATTGATAGCAATTCAAGAGCTGGATGCGAACAAGATTTGGAAGATAGATAGCCCAATTATTGTATGCCCTTCCCCACCTTGGTATTGTCCTGCCTAAGTATCTATCCAACTCAAAGCTCTTGAGATTCGCATGAGGCTCCATGTTTCCCAATAAAATTTCATGTCTACTGTAGCTACCAAATGAGTAAAATCTAAATGTAATCCCATTGAGATGCTCCATTTTACTCAAATGACCTTCTCCAATGTCAATCACCTTCTCCACATTATCGAAGTTTTTAGAAATCAGGATCTCAATGTCACCTTTTATCTTAGTGAGAACTTTCAGAGATTTTAACTCGCAATCACTTTGATTGGCAGCTAAAGAATTGTATCCCACCACAAATTTTGGAAGTACCCTTAGATCCATCAACCTGTCCATGCCTAAAGGCATATGAGTCAAAGCTTCACAATCTCTTAAGTCCAAGTGCCTAAGTTTTACTAATTTGCAAAACTCTTTAGGAAACTCTTGCAATAAGCAACCTTTTAAAACTAATGTTTGCAAATTATGGAGTTTCGTGATCGAATCAGGGAGTACTTTCACACGCGTATCAGATAGGTCAAGATACCTTAACAGCAACAATTCCTTAGCTATTGTCTCATCCAACTGTTCAATTCTAGAACCAGTTAAGACTAACACTCTAAGGCACGTCCAATAACTATGCATATGAACCTGACGTTTTGTGTAATCCCAACATACAAATGAACGAATATTAGTCCTACTCAAAGAGCGTTCATATTGATATTCATCACTAACATAACGAACATGGAGGATTTTATCAACCTGACGTTTTCCCACTTCTTGAGCAACATCGTGCATCAAATCATGTATTTTAACTGACACCACCCTACCGTATTCATTCCTGATCACATCCTGAAAGAAACATCTCCGTAGCAATATTAAGAAATGTTCCTCCGCAGCATCTTCTATACTTTCATCACTCTCATCTTCAGCTGATGGAATGATGTAACCTTGTGCTATCCAAAGAGAAATCAACTCATCCTTTTCAAATCTATAATCCTTGGGAAACAATCCACAATAACTAAAACAAGTTTTCAAGGAGGGTTTAAGATTAAGATAACTAAGTTTTAGTATGGATAAAATACTTCCATCCCCTGTACCTATTTTAGTCAATCCATTCACTTCACATGACTTCCACTTATTTATTTCCTGACCATGTAAAAGACTTCCTAGCACCTTTATAGGAAGAGGAATGCCACAACATTTCCTAACTATCTTCCTCCCAATCTCAACTAATTCCGAATGCCTTTCTTGTTCTCTTCCATTGATGAATGCTGACATTTCAAACAATCTCCATGAATCATCTTCAGACAAACCTTTCAACTCATAGGCATGGTTATCCCTTATCAGACTTGTTGTGATTTTCGAACGTGTAGTCACCAAAATCCTGCTTCCCCCTTTACCAACCATTAAGAATTTTTCCAAATCCATCCACTTTAAACGTTCTTCATTCCACAAATCATCAAGAACCAGGAAAAATTTATGCCCTCCTAATGTCTCGCTATATTTCCTTTGCACCATTTCCATCGAAGATGTACTATCAAATTTCTGCATAGAAATCAATTCTATGATCTTACAAAGGATTAATTTCTTATCAAAGTGTTCTCCATCTTGATCAGCTACACATACCCATAACCTATACTTCTTATCTGGAAACTCTTTAATAATCCTCTCATCATTAAACACATACTGTGCAAGAGCAGTTTTTCCTGATCCTCCCAATCCCACAATACTCAAGAAACTAATATTGTCATCACCATTTGGAACTGCTAGCAACCTATTTATAATTTCCTCCTTATCCTTATCCCTCCCAATAATATCCTTAGAAACAACATAAGAACATGTTTCCTCCCTTCTCATACAAATGGGTTTGTAGTCTACACTAAGCCCAAATTTAGTATGATTATCAACACTAAGCCCAAACTTAGTATGCTTATCAGTAATTGCATCTAATTTCTTCTTAATGTCCTTAACCTTCCTAGACATTTCATAAGCCTGCCCCAATTTCTTTGTATTAGAACAAAAGAAACGACGTATACGTACCTTGCAAGTGATTGCCTTGCCATCAATCTGGTCAAGCTCAGCCAGGGTGAGGAACTGATCGAACAAATCATCAGCATCATACACAACATTCTTCAGCTCCTTTATGTACCCTTGCTGCTTATGAGTGAGTTCACGCTTGGCCTCAGCATCAAGGAGCACATTCTTGATGGTGGTAACAGTGTTGCTAAGATCTTCAAGTTGAGCTTTGTATCCCCATAAATTACAAATCTCTTTGATGATCTCTGTCCCAATCACTTCAATGAGTTTCTCAGCAATGGAAATTCCCAGATCAGCCATTAAAATTTGAAATTATCGGAATTAAAATACTACACAAGGAATTAGGGTAAGAAGAAATAGATAAGTGTGGAAGTATATATATTACTATTAGTAAAGAGCTGGAACCAACTACGAAATTACTTCAATTATTCATCCACAAAATCAGTGGGTTCCGTATTTCATACGCTGATCGTGACTTCGCGACTACTTTTCAGTTCTCAATGCATTACAAATGCTTCATGAGGATATACACGTACTTAATTACTTAGCCTCATCCGTCATGCATATACTTAAAAAATTAAAAATGTTTTACGTAGTACCAACAAATTTTTGTAAAAGATTAATTGTAATAAATTTTAAAAAAAATTCATAAATGTTATTTGTACTTTTGAAATTTCACTACTTAATGTACAATTTAATATTTTTTTGGATATTAATGTTATGACAACTTAAATTCCAAAAATACAATGTTGTTTTGTGAAATTTTTAGAAAAAAAGGTTAGTGTATTTTAAGGAAAGAAAAATGAAATTTCACAATTTAACGCATAATCTAACTTTTTTTTAGGCATTAATGTTACAACAACTTAAATTTCAAAAGTACAATGATATAAATTAAAGTATAAATAAATAAATAAATAAAACTTATTTGAAAAAAATTGGCTAATCGAGTGAATAAGTTTGGTTCAATATTTGGTAAAAGAGATTTTTTTAAATAGATTATTGACATTAATAAGCTAATTATTTTCAACATACTACTTAATCTAGCATATTGTTAAATAATTTTGTTGACAACGTATACTGCCTCCAAATGTTTCCAAAGTCTCACTTATCTCATTCCTCTTATGATCTCATTGGTAATTAATACTAAATGCTAAAAATAGAAACGGAAAATATGTGTAATTTTAATAAAAATATCTCTTTAAAAGTTTAATGGCCAATCTGCCATTGTTGTACTCCTTCAATAATCTCATTGTCTTCACTAAATTCAATCAAATGTATTACCACTTAACCACGTGGTATTAGTTGAGAATGAAAAATTGTAAAGAAATTTTTTAATGTCAAACTTTCATCATCAAGAGAATGACATAATATAAATTATAAAAATTTACACTATAAAACATTTTCATTTAGTCATTTTTATCTGACAACAAGAGTATAACTGATCATTTGGTTCGGTAAAGAAATTCATAGAATTCTTATAAAAAAGGTGACATCTTTACAAATTACAAGCAATGAGTACATTATTTAAACTATATTAATTACAAGAAATGAGCACATTATTTAAACTACATTAATTACAAGAAATTTATCATTAAAAAGTGAACAAACCTAGTTGGGAGTTGGGACTAATATGTAGTGATACCCAAAATAAGTATCAAAATAGAGTCAACCCTCACTTTCTAGGAAGGGTTTGGAAGACTCTACGTACATATAATGTGTTTGGGTTATCTTGCTTATAAAAAACCTATAATTAGGATTTGAGGAAAAAAGAAAGACGATAACACATACTCATAAAGGAGATGATAAACAGCATGGACATGAAACACAAAATGATAAATCAAACAAAGGGGAAAAAAACATATAGTTATGCACTATGAGACACTTGAATCTTCTTGGTGCTCGCGAGGCCATGTTGCCTACTTTACCATAAATACAGTTATTTTCGGACAAATTAAGCCATTTTTTTATGAATATTTTTTTCCAAATAGACATGAAAAATAAGAACATTAAAAAACGAATCAAAATGGTTAATTCAATTTCATGTTAAAAATAAAAATTAACATGTTTACTCAGAGATTTCAGATCGAACAAATGAGAATCTCAATATCACCTTTTATCTTGGTGAGAATTCTCAGAGATTTTAACTCACCATCACTTTGCCTGTCAGTTGACATTTCACAGGGAGTAGTCTAAGATTTGTGAGCTTATCCATTGCTAAAGGCATATGAGTCAAAGCATTACAACCATTTAAGTTCAAGTGTCTAAGCTTTACTAATTTACAGAATTCTTTAGGAAACCCCCTCAAGTTAGAACAACCACCTAAAAGTAATGTTTGTAAATTATGTAGTTTTGTGATCGAATTTGGTAATACTAGTAGATCCTTATTACAAGATAAGTCAAGGTACCTTGAAAGCAGTAGCTTATCTATCCATATTTCTTTTTCATTACAACTTTGTAAATATAGCACTCTAAGACACACCCAATTGCTAATGTCAATCAAGGGCATGCTTATCCCCAATAACGGATGTTGTAATATTTGAACGTGTAGTTACCAAAATCCTACTGCCCACATGCCCCCATTTGAGAAATCTTTCCAAATCAACCCACTTCTTTCTATCCTCATTCCACAGATCATCAAGAACAAGTATATACTTTTTTCCTTTCAATTGCTCTTCAAATTGTTTTGTAACCAATTCCATTGTGCAGCTACTATCAACTTTATTGCCATCAATCTGGTTAAGCTCAGCAAGAGTGAGGAACTGATCGAACAAATCATCAGAATCATACACAGCAGCTTTCAACTCCCTAATATAGCCTTGCTGTTCAATTGTTAGCTCTCTCTTGGCATCTGCATCAAGTAACACATTCTTGATGGTGAAAATAGTTTTTCTGAGCTCTTCAAGATGAGATTTGTAGCCCCACAAGTCACAAATCTCTTTGATGATCTCAGACCTGATTACTTCAATGAGTTTTTGCACCAAGATTGTGTCCTTCAGATTCACAACCTTGCATACAATCAGCCCCTTCACTTGGAGACAGATTGCTTGACTCTTCAACACACTCACGATCACCAAAATCACCCAAGAAACCATTCTTGGTTCTCAGGCCAACCTGTGGGTCTCCCTCTTCCGGCTTTTCTCACCACTCAGGATGTTCCCACGCCCTTCCCCTTGAGTTTCACTCACTAGGCAGAAAGGTTGCACACTAGATTGTTCCACAATCTAGTATTCAGGAGCGTTCCACGCTCTCTTTGTTCCGGTTGATTGAATGAATACACACAAACACACAAGTATGAATGAAGGCGAGAATCTCAGCTATGCACATGAAATGAAAAATGAAATCTGATTAATCAATGTTCAATGAATATAAACGAGTGAGACTCTCCTTATATAGAGATCTCAACTAACATAACGGCTAAAAACAACCACGTGCAAAACATGTGCACACTTAAAAACATAACAGACAACTAAAATACACTACAATGCCTTCAGACTAAAACTGGCGACTGGATGACCTTGGGCTCACTTTCTGAATGACTTCCCATGCTTGGTAGTGGACACTTAGAGTCTTGATGGAGATATGCTTGTATGAAGATTCTATTTCTACCCTTTAGTCTTCCTAGGATACGAGTATCAGCTCTGGAAAACTCATAAAAGGAGGGCTGGTCAGCTGCTTCAGGTGAAGAATTCTGACAGTTCATCTGGAAACTGTGTGACCTTCAACCTCTTTTCTTGGTGTCTTCTCGTAATTTTTAGGAGGATTTTAGGGTCTTGATAGAAAGGCCCATGTAGTGAGATTCCATTTCTATCTTCCATGTCTTACAAGATACAAGGGTTAGCTCTGGACAGTCCTTGCAAGGTCACCTGGTCGAAGGTTTTCAAGGGCTGTCTGTTTGCTCTGTTTCTGTTATCTGTTGTTCTGTTCTGTAGTTGTTGCAGCATTTGTTATTTGCTTCTTCCTCTACTTCCTAATGCGTAAGAAACCTGTACCATGTCAAATATGGTGCAGTTTTGCAGCTATCGAAATACCGAGATCAGCCCTTGAAATTTTTGGCGAAATATAATAAAACTTGAAAATGCAAGGAATGAAGAAGGTAAGAAGAAAGTTTGGCTTACTCACTAGTGTAGTGAATGAATTATAAATAAGGAACCAGGAAACATGTACATCAACTATTTGATGGGCCATTGTTTGTTTTTGTGATGAGTGCTGAGATAATGAGAAGAGATCAACATTGTCCACAAAAATTCAAAGCAATAATTAAGTATCAAATGTCTAAATTAGTTGCTACAATTTATCGATTAATATTTGTTTTACTTCTTATTTTTTATGTATAAGAAAAAATATGATAAAGTATGATCTTGTTTGTGTTTAATTGTATAAGAAAATACATTTGTCTCAAATCTCAATGTACAATTTCATGTATCAACCTTTTGTCATTTGGTTTGAATCTTTAGCCAATTACAGCCTCAAAATTTGGTCGATTTGGTTTTAAAGCCTCAAGCTTTTCTTTTCACCAAATATTTTCTATGTCAAAGGGCAACGTCGTTAAAATCGTCTAATACGATTAAGATGGTAATCCTAGTTCGACCTATCTAATCTTAGACTCTTAATTGACCTTCAACTACATTAACATTAGCCCATTGGCTGAAGTTGTTAGCTGATTTGACCGGCTAAAAGTATTGGTTGAAAGCTAGGTTTTAAGCTTTTAAATCAATTGTAAGAAAGATATATATTGACTATTTATTAAATAAAAAGTAAGCCAAAAACCAAAAACTAATATAAAAATTACAATAACAAAAATTATTAACTTTGAATAGATTGAGACTTTAACCAAAATTAATAATCTAAGATTTAAAATCCCTCCCCTCCAAATCCCCTTGCCTTCCTTTTCCTCCTCTTTTTCCTATCCAAACAAGCCCTAAATCAAATAAAATAGAATCTAAAAATAGTATAAAAACTAATAAAAGGAAAACAAAAAGTTAAACGCTAAACACCATCTTCTCCAACCTTAACCTCCTGCAGGCCCATCCTGATTATTCTTCTCACAATTACAAAACCCATTACTCAATACCAAAACCTTGAAGAAAAAGACCCTTTTCGGAAAATTCTCAATTTAATCTGCAGTTCTGAGTTCTCTCACGAGTACTAATCTATACGTTGAAGATTTGCAATTGGAATAAGTCTTCCATCTTTATTAAAAAAAAAAAAAACAAAAATTAAGAGATCAGTTATGGGAATTTTACAACTCACAAGCAGAACAAATCCAAATTCAACAGATGATACAACCAAAACCCACTATAAAAAAAACCTCAAATCAAACAAAATAAACAAGGAAAATCCAATATAAGCAACTCAGTAAACCTCAAGAACAAACAATAAAGACAAAAAATCACAAAAAAAGAGACGATTATAGAGTTACCCAACAAGATAAGATCAGCAGAGTCTTGAACAGAAAATTCACAGCAGCACCACCGCCATTCTTTAGTAAGATACGTGCATGGCTCGGGCCCGATGAACACAATTCTACTCTTTCACTTGTAATGGAGGGAACTCATTGAAGCCTTATTTTTTTACAATATTTTTAAAAATGGGGCCTTTTATACTATCAAAAAAATAAGAAAATTTTCACGAGAAAATGTATTTCAATAGTATATTCTAAAATTACTTAAAATACAAAAAAATATTTACAGATAAATCACTTAAAAACTATTGCTCTTTTCAAATGTCTTAAAGCAAATCATCTACAATACATTCATTATCAAGTACTCCAAAATAAGGCTTTCCATTGCCATTAACACAAGACCATTTAGCCTCTTTTGTAACATAGTGCTTTGCAAATATGATTTCAAGAAAAATGAATGTTAATTTACCAAAAATAATTTACTTTAATTAATGTAGAAATTAATGGATTTTGGAGAATTGGAAAGGTTAGGGAGTGAAGAAGAAGGAAGCAGGCGTGATGGCTTGAGAATCAGAATTAGAATTCAATTATCATTAAATCATTTTTGATAACAAAAGGATTCGAACCCCAGGTATGGGTGTTTAGTATATGAGACTTTTCCCAACTGCTCCAATAATATTTTCTTATACTGATAGCACAATTTAATTTTTGAGACCCCTTATTTCAGGAGGTCCTAAGCGGTCGGCTATTTGAAATGGGTAATAAACGGGCCTAAGGGAAGATATAGAAATAGTAAAGATACAGGAATGGAGGAGCCGAGGAGGTTACGGTTGAAGAAGATGATGTTTAGCTTTTTTTTTCTTTTTTTTTTTTAATGTTTTTTACTGTTACGTTTTTCTTGAGAGGTGTTTTTTACTGTTACTCAATACCCATGCCGTGTGTTAAAAGGTAATAATAATTCAATATTCATCCAAGTTTAATTAAAAAAAAACGGATATTTCATGATATACTACTGAGTTTCTTCGAAATTCACCATATACCACACAAAATGTTTTAATTCACCATATACCATTGAGTTTTCATCCGTTAGCACAGAATACCATTAATGGCAACTGCCGTTAGTGTGTCGTTTGTGGTAAATTATTAATTCACCATATGCCATTAATTTTATTTTTTTGCGTCAAATACTATTTTTTGCGTCAAATCTGATGATAGCTGATATCCGTATGTATCAAGAAACGGCACACTAAATTGCATTGGTAACAATAGCTATGCTATAAAAAAAGGCAAATATCCGAAGCTACTATATGAATGTTTCTAACTCATCAAGGCACACGCAAGTATACATGTTTGTGACATCGCGTGTCTAAAATAGGCTACGTTTACAAGCAAATTCAAAAGAAGACATCACTTCAAGCAGGGAAACCCTAGATAAGTTGGTAGTTTACAAGCAATAAAGATGATTAGAAAAATTTAGTCTCTATGCCCAGCATATGAAACGCAAGTTTCAAGGTGTGCAACCATGGATGAGTTCGCCTACAGATCATGCCTATCCCTCACCAAATTTGAAAAACTAGTTCAGCCCACAAGTCATCAGAGAACATGCAGCATGCCTCTTTAGCCGCAAACTTAAAAGAGTCGTGACAAGCAGCTTTAAAGATTACAATCTTATTATTGATTAAGTTATCTTGATTAAGAATTTAAGATGAAGCATATTGAGAAACGCTGCAACCATGGGCACATTAAGGAATACGAAACATGTGCTCCTCTGTAAAAATGGGCTGCAGATGTCATGTTTTATCAAGATATGAACCAAGATCAAAGCTCATTCAAGTCAATTGCTCGTAAAGCACTCATTTATCCTACAGAGATGCCCTATTATACTAAAAGCCTTATTAAAAAGATAGTAGAAGAAAGGAAAAAAACAAAGAAATCAACCAAAATGGATCACGTTCAACCCCATCACAGACTCGTGTTCCGAAAATTCAGCAACTAGATTTTCAGCAATTGTCAGATTTGACGCAAAAAATGGTATTTGACGCAAAAAAAATAAAATTAATGATATATGGTGAATTAATAATTTACCACAAACGACACACTAACGGCAGTTGCCATTAATGGTATTCTGTGCTAACGGACGAAAACTCAATGGTATATGGTGAATTAAAACATTTTGTGTAGTATATGGTGAATTTCGAAGAAACTCAGTGGTATATCATGAAATATCCGTTAAAAAAATGATAATCAATTTGAGTAATTGTAAACTTACTCGGTAGGATGTAAGGATACCTCAATTAAGTAATCAAGATAAGTTAAATAGTGGTTCACAGTATGTTAAGTAAACATTTAGTATACCTCAATTAGAGGTTTAAGATACCTGAAGTAGATATTTAATATAACTCAAGTAGATATTTAGTATACCTCGAGTAAGATTTTAGGATACCATCATACAAGCGCAAATAGACAAAAACAACTCGACGGACGAAGCCCTAAGAGTGATGCAAAACCGATTTGATGTCGTGGATCGAAAAACTCTCGATTACGGAGACATGTTTTGAGGAAAATAGTGATCTCTGTGATGCCAATGCTCCCGAAGGTACAGATGGTTACTAGTAGATCAAATAGTCGCGGCATGGTGGTCGTGGTAGTTTCAGCCCACAATGACTTTTTAAAATATGTTCAAAAACAATATATAATAGATGATTTAAACTTGTGTAGTATGTGTTATTTTATTAATTTTATGCTATACTTCTAAGTGTTAATATGATTATATTACATAAAGAAAAATGATTCTATTTATGTTTTTTTGCTAAAAATAATTCATCTTTTTTGACACTATTAATAAATACTCTCTACAATTCACAGAAAAATGGGCATTTACTTCTTGACACTATTTACTTATTACTCTTAATTTTTATTTTATTCTTAATCTATAAATTATTACATAGTCAAATGAAATCTTGTTTGATTCGTCTCAATGCAAAGATTATTAATATCCACTTGTTATAATATTTCGTTACGTATAATAATAGATATTAAGCATTGAATAAGTCTATTAGATAGCGTGAAAAATTAAATATCCTTTTTTTATCAATTGGAATGGGTAAAAATTAGAGTTTTTAAAAAATAAAAAGTACTCCGTAATTTTGTCAACGACTTTTATTATAGGTAGAAGAATCAGAGCTCTACGATTTTTAGAAGAGAAGAAAACAAAAGGCTCGAAAATGTGGCTTGAAGATTATTCATAGCAAGATTCTTATGAATTTGGGCATTTTCGCATTCAAATTAGAGAATTTGAAGTGTAATGCTATGGCCCAACCTTGCACTCGTGCAAAGCCTCGAACAAAAATCTACTTGTGTTCAAAATAGATCTGATGATCTGATATTTATCCGACTTTGTAACCACATCTAACTTGATCCAACTTTAAAATGAATTTAAAATTAATAAAAATCGATATGGACATGACACTCGATTTTAAATCGACCCAAAAAACGTAACCTGAAATCAACCCAATGACCCAAATGAACACCTCTATTGAAATATCTCATTTTATTTTTCCACGCTTCCCACTAAAAACTTTAGATAGTATTTGGCCAAGTTTTTACAACAACTTTTGCAAAACAAATGCTAAAATTTGGCCAAACATTATATTTCTGAGAAGTTGAAACAATTTTGAAAAAAAGTTAAAAACAACTACTACAAGGGTCAAGAGGAGAAGCTACAAATTGTAACTTTTCCTCCCAACTTCTCGAAGAGTTCTATATCTTTCTCATTGTATGTTAAAAAAAGTCCTATATTTTTTACAACTAACTATGAAAATCTTTTTCATTACTCTTTTTCTTTTCCCATATCTTCCTCCAAAATTCATAATTTTCTACTTCATTGCGTAATTATTCATTTATTATCACAATCAACATCCCAATTATTTTAAGTAATTCTGCGCTTATTGAATATTATGCGATCAAATTACATCAAAAAATCATATATGTTTCATCTTTAGATTTATTAACGCATTTAAATATGTTTTTCTATATAGTAAATTGTCAAATTTGGGATTTATTTTTATTTTCAATTACTTTAGTGTATTTGAATTTTTTTTCTAACATTATATTGATTATTTTTTAGTGTATGCTATATGTTTTTAGGTGTTTCTCTTAAAATCGATGCTTTGTGACTTAACTTGACTATTTTTTAGTGTATGCTATATTATTTCCATCATATAACGACACTAACTTTAAGTAAACATAGCAAACAAAAAAAGGCCAAACACACAAATTGTTTTTGTTTTCCAAAAACTCTTTAAAAATATGAGGCCAAACACATGTGTTTCTCTAGAAACAGTTTCTACAGAATTACTTTTAGGAAACAAAAGTTTATTTCCAAAAGCTAAGCCAAACATACCCTTAGTCAACTCAACTTGTATGAGACTGTTTCACCATGAGACGTATCCATATAATTAACTCATTTTGTTAAAGCTTACCTCAAAGTTTTGATAATGGGGATGAAAGTTTTATGCAACAGAAAAATGAAGAAGATGATAAAGAAAACAGAGAAAGGAAAATTGCATGTTATTTCAATAATCTGGAAAAATTAATTGATACATTGCAAATTACATGTATATATATGTATATGTCCTGAATCTAAAAGAGAGTATCTATTTTGTAATAGAATATATTTTTGTTGTAGAAAAATAAGAGTAGTTGAGCGGGCGACTTGTTTATGTTGTATTAATATCCTCAACACCCCCCCCCCCCCTCAAACTAGGGTTGTGTAACATGCCTAGTTTGGATATGAGAGTGTTATGCTGAGAAGATGGTAAGATTTTAGTCAGCACGTCTGCCAATTGAGATGAAGTAGGGAGATAGGTAAGCTGAATTAGTCCCTCGAGGACTTTATCTCTTGTGAAATGGCAGTCCACCTCTATATGTTTTGTTCTTTCGTGAAATATAGGATTTTTAGCAATGTGTATAGCACTTTGATTATCACAATGCAAGGTTACAGGCTGCAAAGAATGTATCTGTAGCTCTGTGAGAAGTCTAACCACCCAAGCTACTTCACTTGCTGCAGAAGACATTGCACGATATTCAGCTTCACTAGATGATTTTGACACAGTGCTTTGTTTCTTTGACTTCCAGGCAATTGGTGATCCACCTAGAAGAAGAACGTAGCCTGTTATGGAACGTCTGGAATTGGGACATGAGGCCCAATCAGAATCACTAAATGCTTGGAGAGTTAGTTTGTCCGATCCTTTTATCAGTATACCTTGCCCTGAAGTGTTTGCCACATACCTTAAGGTGTGGTGCAAGGCATCAATGTGTGGGATTCTTGGTGTCTGCATGAATTGGCTAAGATGTTGCACAGTATAGGCTAGGTCAGGCCTTGTATGAGTTAAAAAATTAAGCTTGCCAACCATTGTTCTGTAGTAACTGGGTTCAGAATAAAGTTCACCTTGATCTTGATATAGCTTGAGATTTTGAGGGAGATGAGTTACAGCAGGTTTGGTTACATCGACTGTAGAAGATCGTAATAAATCCTTGGTGAACTTTCGTTGAGTAAGACCAATGCCATTTGGCAGGTATCCAACCTCAATGCCCAAGAAATAGTGTAGTTTACCCAGATCTTTGATGCTGATCACCTTGTGGAGATGAGATTTAAGCTGTGAGATGACAATGTGATCATTACCTGTAACAATAATGTCATCTACATAAACTGCTACTGCTGTGAAAGAGTTTTGTTGATCTCTTAGAAATAGACTGTAGTCATTTTTGGATTGATAAAAACCTTGAGAGAGAAGTTCAGAAACTAGTTTGGCAAACCACTGCCTTGAAGCTTGTTTAAGGCCATATAAAGATTTCTTTAGGAGGCAAACTTTCTTTGAGTCATTATGTAAACCTTCAGGAGCTTTCATGTATACTTCCTCATTTAAATCCCCATGTAAAAATGCGTTATTAACATCTAATTGAAAGATATCCCAGTGCTTATAGACGGCCAAAGAAATAAGACATCTTACAGTTGTCATCTTTACTACGGGTGAAAAAGTCTCTTCATAGTCTATTCCTTCCTTTTGTGTATATCCCTTTGCTACTAGTCTGGCTTTGTATCGTTCTATTGAGCCGTCTGCTTGTAGTTTGATCTTGTATACCCATTTGCAACCAATTGCCTTTTTTCCTTTGGGCAAATCAACCATATGCTAAGTCTGATTGTTTTCCAAAGCCTGTAACTCCTGTTGCATAGCAGCTTGCCATTCCTTATATTGTTTTGCTTCATTATATGATTGTGGTTCAAATAGAGATGTCATAGAGGCTATCAAACACTTATGTGAATTTGGCAATGTAGAAAAACTGAGAGTATTGCACCAATTTGGGGAAGTAGAAGAATTAACAGCATGAGAACAAACATAATCTGCTAGATATAGAGGTGTCTGCTTGGTTCTTGTTGAGTGTCTGGTTTGTTGTAAGGAAGGTTGATTTGTGACTGTATTTTGATGGCTAATGTGTTGTGAAAGGTCTATTAATTGGCCAGAAGGGATAGTAGAAGAAGTAGGGGCAGAATGAGATGTGGTCTGTGGTGTTGTTGAAGGAAGAACATCATCCTCAGTGTGAGCAGAGGGATTAGTCGTTATAGGTAAAAAAAATGGATAGAAAGGAGAAGAATGAGATGATGTTCTTGTTGGTAAATGAAATGGAAAATGCTTCTCAAAGAATACATCCCTGGAGATCAAAACTTGCTTTGTCACTAAATCATACACTTTGTATGCTTTTTGTAAATTTGGATAACCAATGAAAACACAGGGATTGGCTCTAGCATCAAACTTGGTTCTGTGGATTTTCTTAGTTGAAACAAAACATAGGCAGCCAAAGGATCTTAGATGTGATAGATTTGGTTTTGTTTGAAGTAGTTTCTCTTGAGGAGAAATGAGGCCCAAAGATTCTAGGGGCATTCTGTTTATTAGATAAGCAGCTGTGAGCACACAATCACCCCAAAATTGTTTAGGCAAGTTTGATTGGAATGAGAGGGCTCTGGCAGTTTCAAGAAGATGTTTGTTTTCTTTCTACCACTCCATTTTGTTGTGGAGTGTCAGAACAAGCTTTGTAATGTATGATTCCTTTGGTAAGCAAAAAATCTTTCATGGGTCCTTCACAGAGGTCTGGTGCATTATCAGATCTAATACTTTTGATAAGAGCATTAAATTGAGTCTTGACATAAAAATAGAAAGATTTGAATATAGACACAGCATCACTTTTGTATTTCATGAGATAAATCCAAGTAGTTCTAGTGAAATCATCAACTATAGTGAGAAACATAGTACAACCATGATGAGTGCAATGCTTATAAGGACCCCAGGTATCTAAATGAAGAAGCTCAAAAGGAACTATAGTTTTGATATGACTATTGGGGAAAGATAGTCTACTTTGTCTAGCTGCAGGGCAAATTTTACAAAAGGAAGTGTGTTGATAACTAGAAATTCTTAGAGTAGGCAAGACATTCTTTATTACATTGAAAGGTGGATGACCGAGTCTTAGGTGCCATAATTTGGCATTATTGGAATCTGATATAGCTGAATAGCAGGAACGTTGGGAAGGAGCTTGATCTTGAACAGTTGGCTTGGAAAAGACTAGTGTTGATTGACAGTAATATAATCCATGTTTGAGATTACCAAGCTGTATTGGATTTTTCAGAGAAGGGCCCTGTATAGAACAAGTGTTATTTGAAAAGGAAACAGTGCATGATAGATCTCTACAAAGTTTAGTTACAGAGATAAGATTGAAGTGGAACTTAGGAACGTGCAACACATCTTGCAACATAATTTCAGAATTTAATGGAATATTGTCGTGGTGTTTTATCATAGCTTGAGAGCCATCAGGTAAAGTAATGCTATTTTTAAGATGTGAAGGAAAGGGTTGGAAAGAATCAAAAAGATCAAGGTTGTATGTTATGTGATTGGTAGCACCACTGTCAATTATCCAAATAGCATTATCAGTTGAAAGTAAACATTGCTCACCAGCTAAGAAGCAGGCAGTGTTTGAATCTTCAGCAAAAATTGGAGATGCTTCTTCCTTTTGTTGATTGATCAAATGGAGCAGCATATTATATTGTTCAGTGGTGAAAGAATTGAAACCAGCTGGAGTAGGTTTTAGCTTGTCTGGATAAGGATTTTCCAAATCAGCCAAAGCAGCTACTTTGTTATTTCTCCAATTGGACTTAGCAGCAGAGTTGGAAGGAAAGCTATGTAATCTGTAGCATCTATCTTTAGTGTGGCCGGTCTTCTTGCAATGGTCACAAAAATAAGATGATTTTCTTTGAGAGGAGGACTTGTCACTAGAATGAGGAGGTCTGTAAGGAGTTATGCCAGAGTTACTTCTATTTTCAGATGTTCTCCCCTTGTTAGCAAACATGGCATGAGACGCTTCTAGAACATTGTCAGAGATAGCTTTGTGTTCTTCTTCCTGTGCCAGGAGCCTGTAAGCATGAGATATTGGAGGCAGTGGATATTGCATAAGTAGATTAGCCCTGACATGTGTGAAATTGGGATTTAGCTTCATGAGAAAAGAAATAGTTCTTTGTTCTTCTTGAAGTGTCATGACTTTTTGAGTGATTCTACAGGTGCAATTTGTACAAGTGCATATTGGCAATGGTTGAGTAGCATCTTGTGTATCCCATAGAATTTTCATCTTAGTGTAGAACGAAGAAATGTTATTTGTTCCTTGTTGTATGTCGGCAAGTTGCTGTAGAGTTGAATAAATTTGTGTACCAGAAGTCTGTCCAAATCTTCGTGAAGATTAGACCATATTGCAGAAGCAGAATCGAAATGCAGAACACTTCTGGCGATTATTGGATCTAATACCTTCATGAACCAGGTGATGAGAGTACTATTAACTCTTTCCCAGGCCGGAAAGACAGAAGAAGAATCAGCAGGTTTAGAAATGTTGCCATTGATGAATCCTAGTTTGTTCTTGGCTGATAAAGCTATCGTAACAGATCTTTTCCAATCAATGAAATTGTTTCCAGTAAAAGGAGTGGAAACGAGTATAAAACTTGCATCGCTAGGATGTAAATAATATGGAGAGGTTGGATTAGTAATAGGATCGATGTTTTGTTGAGTTTCAGAAGAAGAAGACATAATCAATTGAAGCAGAAGAAGAAAAAGAAAAAAAAATGGTGAAAAACAGTTTCAGATATCAAAGAATCAAAGATCAAAGAATTAAGAACTTACGGAAAAATGAAATGACTGACGAAGGCGACTCGATCGTGAATGAAGAAGAAGATCAATTTATCATCGGGTGAAAAAGGAGATTTAGGGTTTCAGAAAATCAAGAACGGGGAAGAAAGAGGTGAAAGCAAGAAAGATAGCAAGCACGAATTTGCATATACAGATACAAAATTAAGAATGGAAGAGAAGTAAGAATCGAAGAAGGAATCGAAAGGAGAAAAGGAATCAAAGATTCAAGGAAGAACTTACGATTATTGCGGAATTTCAAAGAAAATGATGGATCTTCTTGCTGAATCTGATACCATGTTAAAGCTTACCTCAAAGTTTTGATAATGGGGATGAAAGTTTTATGCAACAGAAAAATGAAGAAGATGATAAAGAAAACAGAGAAAGGAAAATTGCATGTTATTTCAATAATCTGGAAAAATTAATTGATACATTGCAAATTACATGTATATATATGTATATGTCCTGAATCTAAAAGAGAGTATCTATTTTGTAATAGAATATATTTTTATTGTAGAAAAATAAGAGTAGTTGAGCGGGCGACTTGTTTATGTTGTATTAATATCCTCAACACATTTTTCTAAATGATCACTTTAAAGTTGTAAGTGATCACCTTAATGAACTAAATTTACACGGGTCAACTCAATACAGATAATCTCACTATAAGACCATCTCATTTAAGAGTTTCTACTACATTAATTTTTTTTACGCATAATTCAAAATTATGTTATGATCAGAGATGAATAAGGTTATAGCGAATATTGTGGGTTAACAGGGGAAGTACTCGACAATTACATCCATTTTTATTAAAAATTATTGTTGTGCATGGTAGAGTATTTTGTTAATTCAAATTCTCTTTCTTATTACTAGCTTATTAAGTGCATTAATGTTTTCATGATAAATTTTATGAACTCGACTTGACAAACTTTTAGTTCATCATTATTATATTCAGTGTTACTCGCCTATAAAATTGATAAACTTTTCGTTCTATTCAATAATTTATGTAGTAATTGAAATCTTTTCTGTAACAAAAATAAAAATTAAATAGATTTATTATTTAATTGTGAAGAACTCGCCTTAAAAAATTTGATCAAGTTTTGCCATTGAATATTGTATTTATTCTTACAATATAATACTAAGTTTTTAATAATAAATCAAGATACGATCATAATACAATTAATATTATAAGGATATTAATTACACTGTCTCATTGAGATTGTTGCATACAAATATTTTTAGGCGATGACAACACAATTAATACAAGGATATTACTCTTTATGTCCTATTTAGATCACTATACACAACATATAACTTCAATAGCTCTAAAATTGTTGCAATCTCAATTCATAGCAAAACAATTTGTTGCAATCTCAATTGATAGAAAAATAATTTGTTTATATATAGCAATCTCAATTGATAGCAACATAATTTTTTATAGCAATCTCAATTGATATATAGCAAAAATATAGAAAACATTTTTTTTTTACTATTAATTAATTTCTTATGTGGTAAATTGTGTAATGAATATGGAATTGTTGTTCTAGTTATTTTTTTTACTTTCATTATATAAAATACATTATATCATAATCAATTCGTAAAAATTAATTAATTTATGTTAGTTGGTAATTATATCTAATCAACCCTAAAAATATAACTACTCCTTCAATTTTCTTTTGTTTGTCCATCTATTTTAGAAGAGAGAATATTAAATAAGATTTTCACAAGATCTTATATTTAATTATATAATTATATAAAATTTATTTCAGTATTTAGAGATATTAAGATATATAGTTTATTTTGAAAAGGTATAAAAAGTAAAATGTACAAATTAAAACGAACATAGATATTAACATGCAAGTTGATCTTAAAATTTTGCATTTTTAATTTGTTTCTATTGATCTACTCATTTTTTAATTTAAATTTGTTTAATAATTTATATATTCACAATGGTACTAAATGAACCTAACTCAAGGGTTATAGATTCTAATATATTATTCCTAGGTCATAAAAAAAAAGGTAAAATATTAATAGTAGAATGTTGAACAACACTAACACACATGTGACTCCAGTTCTTTTTCCTTATCTCCTACTTTGCCATTTTAATGCTTCATCTACTCCCTTTCTTTAAATGCTTTTCCATAGCTTTTGTTTCAAAATCACACATCTTAGTTGTATAGTAAGTGATTTGAATCTTAATTTCAAAACATTACATCAAGAGGAGTAATTATTTGGGTTAAAAGCATGATACAATATAATTTTTTCATATATGACACTAAATTTTTTTTACAAAATTTGAACTCGTGACATTTGTTATATTGTCCTGTAATACTATGTTAGGAGATAAGAATAATCTTCTACGTGCAAGAGGGGAGGGAAATTGATCTTCTTATAGATAGCTAGTGAAAATCAAATCTATATCAGGCTATCACAAGAATGTAAGAAAAACACTTCAACCATTGTGCCAACCTATAATTCTCAATCATGTTTTGGATTATAAGTTAGACAACTAAAGGAAGGGTAAAGGCTAGAAGAGATTCAAATCTATGACTATCTTGAAAAGTGATACTTGTGCTCTAACTAAAATAAGACGACTCAATTCTTATTTCTGAACTTTAATTAATAAATGATCATCTAACCTAAAAATTAAGCTTAAACTTAAAATCGCAACATATACTTTAAATTTATATATATATATATATATATATATATATATATATATATATATATATATATATATATATATATATATATGTATATGTATATATATGTATATATATGTATATATATATATATATGTATATATATATATATATATATATATATATATATATATATATATATATATATATATATATATATATATATATATATATATATATATATATATATATATATATATATATATATATATATACACTCTCATAGTCCCATCTTTTATATTTACAAACTATTTCTTTCTTCTTCTTTTTTTCTATTTTTTTTCCTAATGAAAATAACTAAGCTATTTTCTTTTTAATTTGAATCTCTCTACTTTAGAATATGTTTTTTTTATCAAAATAATTTCATTTGTCTAAGACATTCTACTAAAAAGACATTACATATTTACAATTTTACCTCAAAATAAAGGAACATAATACATATTTATTACCCATTTTTATTTCTTTTCTTATTTTAAACAGGTTGAACAAATAAGATGGAAGGAAGTATATGTTTCAAAAAGAAAATTTTTAAAAAGAAAAAAAAAAGTATCATGAGTTGGGTACATGTTGCCGCTAGTCATGTGAAGGCATAAAAAAAGAGGATAAAAGTATTCAATGTCTTTTGTGAGACCTTAAAATAATTATAATAATGATTAGTGCTCACTTTCTTTGTTCAAGCTGCTTGTGTTGTGTGTTGTGTGGCTTCTTGTCTTTACAAATACATATGAGTTAGGATAAGACTATGCTATTTTTTTAAAAAAATATTGATTACATATGTAATGTTGATTACCCCTTTGACTTGTTAGCCTTTCTCCCCTATTTTTAGGGAGACAATGCCCCCATTTGTTTCTTTCTAAACTTTTGAATCCCACTTAGTGCTACACATCAACTAGATCCCCACAAGTAATACTTAATTCCCTATACACTAATTATTATACAACTACTAATGTAATGGTGTGAGATTACTTATCATTAGCTTATTCATAATTTTTGAGAGTATTTTGCAAACGTCTAATAGCTGGTAGCTGATATTCGATTATAGGGGTTGATCTGACCAACTGATTTTATTAATTGATTTGATCAACTAATTTTGTACTCGCTACTATAAACAACTTGTTCAAAAACAATTTATACTTAGAAAGGGCAAAATGCATTGGAATATTCTACTATAAGTATCGAATCACTTCGGTGCATGAAATTTTGCAAAATCAAATATGACATCAGAATTTTAGGTTTTTTACTTTCACATATTTTCAAACACATCAATAATTTGATCTGACAAACTAGCGTTTCTTTATTACAATTTGTATTTTTTTTGCTATTAATCATGTTATGATTAGAAAGGGAAAACTACATTGAAATATTCTACTTCACCTCGATGCAAGAAGTTTTGTAAAATCAAACATGACATCAGAATTTTAAATTTTCGCTTTCACAAATTTTAATGACATTAATAATATGATCTGGAAAATTAACATTTTTTGTCGCGACGATTTGTATTTTTTTGTTATTAATCATATTATAATTAGAAAGGGCAAAATGCATTGAAATATTGTAAATTGTAAGAAAAAAAATGTTCAACTACTCCTTTGAAAAAACATGTAGAAGACAAGGAGATAATGCAAAATGATGTAATATAAGTTTACATAGAACCTGGTAATGCATGTGCATGCCCTTAAGTTGGATCAACGTACATCTTTTAAATCCAACATGCTTATAGATTTTATTTGAATATTATTTGGTGACTATCTAGCTAGTACATGCCAGGACAAATTCTTATTGTTACCTTCTATTTGTTCTTATTATTCCTACTTTCTTCAGAAAGCCATAATATTTAGTAGTTGAAATTCTTCCTTAAGTAGTAATTAACTAGCATGCATTACATTATTACTGCTCGAGGTAATTATTCGTGTACTCCAATAATAGAGGAAGGTCGTTATTAACATTGGATTTAATGGATGTGCATTTTTCACCATGAATTAAATTAACATTGTAATATTCTATCACGTATCACATAATAGCATTTCAGGTTAAAAGTATGCATAGTTACAGTATAAATTTTCTCATCATACCTGATGTCAACTTGTGACATTCTGTTATATTGGCTCTGATACCACATTAAAAAATGCAACTCGTTTGAGTTGATGATTGTAGCCATATCAAACATTATGTTCTTTCTATCCCTCTCAATTTGCACCATTTTTTCTTGTATTTTGTCCCATTAATTTTGCACCTTTTTTTTAGCTATGGTCTCCTTCTTTCTCTTTTATCTCATCCACAAGCTTAGTCTTTTCCTCCATCTTAACCATTTATAATTCTATCATTCACGTATTTTTGTTTTATTCTCCAACTTGATTTTTATTTCCACTAAATTTAACACATATTGTTTTAGGTGCAATATGAGAGGGAGTAACTAATATTTTGGTCAGGATTTATCATCTACACCTTTCGTCTTACTTAGTTTGCATAATAACACCTTTTTTTTTTTTGCATTGAAAGTCTTATTTGTGTAAACTCATTTATTTTGCTATAATTTCCATCTTATTCATGTTCATTTTCCTATTTTTTTTCAAACTCACAAATTGAATCACAATTTGACTCATTACTCATCTACAACCAAAGGTAAAGTCATAACTTTAAGTAAGAGGTCGATTGAAAATTTTCATATCAACATCACACAAAAAATCAAGATGAAGCGAATTAAACATTTTCAAAAGTTTAAGATATTTGTTCAATTATATTAAAACTATTGTAATAACTCAAACTTAGGGTAAAATTATACATATACTATATTTTCACTAATTTCTTGGGTTAGTCTTAAGCATTCACCCACTAATAACTCCATATCCCATTTCTCTCCCATCTCATCTAAATAGCATTTTTTATAAATACCCTCTCCCCCTAACTTTAACCAATGCTTACTCTGTTTGTCTTGTATTAGACTGCTTCACCATGAAAGGAATCTATATAATTAGTTTATTTCTTCTAATTGATCATTTTAAAATTATAAATAATCACTTTAATACGGTAAATGTACACGAGTCAGTCTAATAGAAATAATCACATTGTAAAACCGTCTCATACAAAATTTGTGATGCATCCTAGAGTGTAAACACGAAAATGTAGCAAAGTAACCAAACAAGACAATATTTTTGAATGATTGAATAAATAGATGCAGGGAAACAAGGACGAAGACAGAATTGAGGAGTAAATGTATGTATATATTCCATTGGAACTCGGAGGAAAGTGACTGCAGCTACATTATAGACACTCAAAAGTACACTTAGTGAATCTCCTTTTTTAAGGGTTTTGAAAGTTGCTTGGGAATCTTTATTTTCACCCTTTAGTATGCATTTTCTCACAATTATTAGGTCTAGCAAAATCTTGTTAATTAAGGATTAAATTATTAATTAATAATTGATATTTTGTTTCACTGAAATTGCTAGATTTAACCTCTAAATCTCTCACGTGATGTATGGAGTAATCTTAATAGAATATCGAAATAATATTTATTTATTTGTTCTTCTAAATTTGCTATGTATCTATACATAACTGGCTTAAATGTTGCGAGAATAAGACAAAAATTTAAATTTTGAATTGTGTGTATAATGTTTTTATGTGAAAAAAAGAAATATACGAATGAATATTAAAAAATTAGGCTAGACTATTTTCATAAATGCAAATATAGCAAGCCAAATAGAATGGACAAAAATAAAAAGTATGGAAGAAGGGAGAGAGCGAGTCTTATTTTATTTGCAACTCATTTTGTATGAGACCATCTCACCAAGAATCAGACTTATATAATTAATTTATTTTTTAAATCAATCACTTTAAAATTGTAAATATATAAGTGATCATTTTATAGTTATAAACAATTAGTTTAAGACACTCAATATAAATTAGATCAGCTCAATATACATAGTGTTTTCACGATGCATCTCATTTAAGAATTTATCTTTTGTTTTTAATAAGTGGTTGGAAATATAATACTCCTATTAAGACATAAAGTGGGTGGACTATAGACTAGACTTGGACCAAATGAACTTTCAATTGAAAGACATTATGCCTTCTTTATTGTCCTTTTCCTTCTATGATCTTCTTTTTCCACCCTTTATAAACCCTTCTAAAACATCATTTTTTTTTCTCATCAAATCCACACAAACAAACATACAAACCCTTGAAATATATAATCCCATACATTTTTCCCCTGATAGGCAAAAAAACACATTATGGATACCTCAAAAAAACCCTTAATAAAAGCCTTAGACCATCAAACATATTCAGCCACCATGTTATTTCCTTTCCTACAAAGAAACACATCCATCTCTCATTCTAATGAGAGGCGAGGCCGCCGTAAAGTCGCTGAGCCGGGTCGGTTTTTAGGTGTTCGAAGGCGGCCGTGGGGCCGCTACGCGGCGGAGATTAGAGACCCCACCACCAAAGAAAGACATTGGTTAGGTACATTTGATACTGCCCATGAAGCAGCCCTTGCTTATGATAGGGCTGCCCTTAATATGAAGGGTACCCAAGCTAGAACTAACTTTCTATATTCAGATTCTTCACCATTTTTTCCTCTTCTTTCCCCTTCTCCTTCCCCTTTTTTCTCCCTTTCTCCTTCTCCTCCTCCTCCTAAACTTCCATTATCTCATAATCATAATCATAATCATAATCATAATCATAATCATAATCATTCTGTTAATACCGCCTCGGCCCAATCAGAAAATGACACGTGTAATACTAATCAAGATTATGATAATTTTACCTTTTTTAATGATGATAATTCGGGTTATTTGGATTGCATTGTACCTCAAAATTGCTTAAGACCATCTCCTACAAATGGGTTTAATCCTAATAAAGCTACCCTTAATGACAAAATTAATCCTAACCCTAATTTTCATTCCCTTAATCCTTCTCCTTCAAGTTATGATACTTGCCCTAAAGATGAAGGGTACCTTACCTTAACCCAAAACAGTATGCCAAATTTAATGTCGCTTGATCATGATCCTAAAGATTGTTATCATCATTTATCTTTAAACAATAATACTATGGATGATATTAATAATAATTTAAGTACTAGATTATCATGGGAAATGTTGGGAATTTTTAATGATTCTTGTGATTTTTCCTTGATTAATAATAATAATAATCATATTAATAATAATCCATTAATAGAGGAGGAGGGTTATTGCATGGAAATGGAAGCATTGTATCCAATGGTTGAAAACTCAAGTACATCGGAAGGAGCAAGTTCATATTTGGGAATGTCTTATGATTATACATCTTTTGATGATATGTTTGACTTGGGATACTCTTCTTTTGATTAAATAATTAATTGAAGTTGTTATTTTTCTTAATTAGTTCTTAGATATGAACTATTGGTTTTTTAAAAACATTAATTATAAGAAAATGATCTTGTCTGAGTTATCATTTATCAAAAAAAGTTATGTTAGATTCACATAGCTTATCCTCTAATAAAAAAATATTAAAGATCTTCTTGATGTATTTTTTTTTTTGTTCTTTTGAAATGTTATGTAATTACAATATATTAATACTATGTTTGTTTTTTAACATTTTCATCATTATAATTTATTATGTAATTAGAAGTGCACAATGCATTAGCCGAATAATAAAAATAAATGAATAAACGAGATATAGATTTATAGATGATAATTGTTGTCAAAATTAATATAAAAATGATCTCATTGGTCAACCGACCTCTTAAAATCCTAATTACCAGGAATTTTAGGAGGGAGTCATGATTAATTACATTGGGATAACAAAATTTATACAATATAATTGAATTTACTCTAAAAAGGTATAAAATGTGGAAGCTTTATATAGCTTCTTGGTTATTTGTAGATTATTATAGTGTGTAATTGGTCATTAGCTAATACTCCATAAGCTTCCAACTAATCCATTAATATTGAAATTTTGAATGTCCATGCTATAAATATACCACTACATGTACCACTTCATTTGGGGTTTTTTTATGTTTTAGTATATCTTAAAGAATTCGTCTCATTTCTATTTTTAAATATGAATCTATAATTTTAATCTATTATACTACTTCGTTCTTTTTGAATTGCATCAAAGAGAAATTAGTGTATTTTTAAGAAAGTAGTAATTAATAAAGACAGAGAATGAATTGTATGGATGAAATTAAAAGATAATTAAAATGTATGGATGAGATTAAAAGAAAATAATAGACCATTATTCAAAAGTAAAATAGTACAAATTAAGTGGAACAAACAAAAATAAAAAATAATGTAAATTTAATGGAACGGAAGAAGTAATCTTCTATTATCAAAAGACTCACTACATTAACTCATTATACCCAATTTTTTTATTTTGATGTCAAAAACAAATAAAGTTAAATGGCGAAAACAAACTAAACTAGTATATTGAGAATTTGACACATATCCACTATTATACTGCACAGCATGTGCTTATAGTTCAATCAAGTATTTGAATGGTCAAGTTTGGGTGGAGTGGTTATCTTAGCAAAGCTGCGGAAAATAGGGGAAAGGAAAAACTAGGACAATATATATTGATAAAGATTTCTTTTTTATAAAATAAAGATTTCTTTTTTTGAAAAAGAATATTTATATTGCCTAACAAAATAGAAGTATATGTTAATTGTTGATGATCAAAGGATGTCTGGATTTTGGAGACTGGAAAGTCCAATGTTTAATGTAATTTGTGAACATATATAAAGAATTTGCAACACTTCTATAATTTGGCCCCGTAACTTAAATAAAAAATTATCTTAAATAATCTATTCTATTATTTATCAGTTATGAATAATTTTTAATATTGATTATCTAAAGTAATCGGTTAAAATATAACAAAAGCTATTATCAGCAAAAAATATATAGATGTTAAATTATTTAAAAATAATCATCAGTAAGAACCATTCATAGTAGATAGATAATAACAGAAATTATTTCAAACAAAATTTATTGATGTTTAACTGAAAAGTCGTGAGTTAATGTAATGGTAAGTTCTATCTTCATTATAATTTTGTAGTGGGAGTTTTTCAAAAACTAAGCTCTATAAAGATATTTGTACACCGAAATGTCTTTTATAGTCATGTCCATAAATGAAATAATTATACTTTATCTTCCTTTTTGTTTATCCATTTCAAATTTTTTCACTTTAGCAGAGAAAAATAAAAATTCTATTTTTGAAGTATATATTGAAGTCAAAATATATTCATGTAAAATCTTGTTAAATTCATCTTGATGCAAAGAATTTTAATATATATTTTTTACAATTTTTTAATGCATACTAAGAAATATAGAGGCTCAAACTTTACTTTGAAATGTGCAAAAATTAAAGTGGACAAACAATAAGAAATGAAAAGAGTTTGTTTTAAAGTAAGGTAGGAAATAAATTATAGATTTTAACAAAATAGGAGTATATGTTTATAATAAACCATATTATACTCCATTTCTGTCATTTTATCTCATTTACTTTTAGCAAGGCTAAAAAATAAATATAATAAATTATAATAAAATAATTATAAATAAGTAGAAGAATATAAAAAATTAAAAGAAAGGTTAAATATCAAATTATAAATCAAGCAAACTCAAAACAGATTAAAAATAAAAAATAAAGCAAAAATAAGTGAGACAAAAGAGTAAAACAAATCAAAACACTAGTACTTTACCCGTTCATTTGTACTTCGAACTTCAACTGATAATGATATTTTCTCATACAATATATCACTGATCACTATATTTGCAACTTGTAATTAAGAGGATAACAAATGGGGACAAAAAACTCTTTCATAAAAACATTCCTTTCGGTTCTTAATGAATTAACATTTTAAGTAACATTAGTATGCATAAAACTCTATAATAACATTTTAATTTACTAGAAAGCTTATACTTAATTGCTTAAGGGCTTAAAATCAATCGGCTAGAAGTTCTAACTTAGCAGAATAAAATTATGGAACCCGAAATAGAAATTAATCGCGAAAAAGAAAAATAAAAGGCATTCGTCCTCAAAATTTTAAGCACCAAGTGCCAGAAGAAAGGCTCTTGAATGCTTTTAGTAACCGCGGCCTCTTCCTCTACTGTATCCATTAGAAAAACGGTTGTTGTTCCTTTGATCAGAATACCCACCACGGTTCCCTCTCCCGCCAAACCTAGGACCGCCGCTACCAGAGTATCCACCTCTATAATTACCGAATCTTCCTCTCGATACGTCTCTTTCTTGTAATTTAGGCAAGGCTTTTACCACCTCCAACCTCACTTGGGCAGCGTTTTCTGAACCTGAGATTAAGATATATAAAAAAGGCGTCAAATTTAACCAAAGCTACATGCAAACTTGGCACAAAGATAATTGATGAAAACATCTTGCTTTACATACCAACGAGGAATGTGTCCAAATCTTCGACTGGAACATCGAAAACAGCACCGTTCTGATCAGCTGTCAATGCGAACCCTTTAACTGACTCTACCTTGTCCTCGGGTAAGAACCTCCGTAATATAGAGAACGCAAAACTGGAGATAGAGAAGTTAGAATGACAAGTAGAGAAAACAATTGTGTATAGAACAAAATGCAATCCTCTACAGATCAAAGGAATATTAGATGTGTCATACAAATTAGTTTAACTAGTCAAGTCTCGGTATAGACAACAGAAACTAGAAGTGAAAACACTCTTTTCTCATTGCCCTACTTCCTATTTGGTGTGTTTCAAACAATCTTTAAGGCTCGTTATCAATCATTTCTCATTTTCGTATTTCATCTTTAGTAAATGATCTTCACTATGGCCAGATCATTGCCCTACTTATTAGGTGTGTTTCAAACAATCTTTAAAGGCTCGTCATCACTCATTTCTCAGTTCCGTATTTCATCGTAAGAGTTATCCTTCAGGCACATCCTATATAACTAGTAGTCAACATAAAATTACCGATCTTGGGGTATTTTCAACTGTTCAATGTTTCATTCTCTTCAGTTTTATTTAACTTTTTATCCTTGCGCAATGTAAAATTTGATAGAAAAAGTTCACCAAAAAAAGGGTAAAAGAACGATGCCAAGGATATCATCCACTTACGATGGGGTATATATTGGTCTTCCAGCCTCCAGTAGTAATGTTACATGACCCTCCATGCCAGTTAAGAGTGATCTTTCCTTTATATCCGAATACCCCTGTAAAGAGACAAAAACCCATAAATTTTCAAAAAAAAAAAAAACTGAACTACGACGTCAATGTACTTGGTAAACATTAAAACTCACAGCCGCTTTAGCAAGAGCTTTTGCAAGTATATCCACAGCAGATAGACCAGAAGTACTCAAAAGCTCCTCTGCAGCATCCTTGAAAGCTGGAATCACACTGCATTTAGGAACGAAGGTGGGTAGCGGATCAGTAAGATGAAAATGATACCAGTTGCAAATCTTATTAAAAGAAAAACTTAAATACCTATCAGATATTTGGGAGATGGCTTCAGCTGCCTCAACACCAGCTGCTTTGGCAACATCAGCCGGCTGGGGTGCAGATAAGTGTTCAAATTTCACACCAGATTCTCTTTCTATTTTTGATACACTGGACTTCTTTGGATCGTAAAGCATCACTGCTACACCAGTGTTACCTGAAAAAAGAATAGAGTATTAGAAGCGACTATAGAAAAAGCTACCAAACAGAACAAAGAGCATAACGCAACATATACCAGCTCTTCCCGTTCGACCAGAACGATGAATATAAGCTTCAACATCACGTGGCGGTTCGCACTAAACGCAAAAAAGACAAGTTAATAAGACAGACCTACAAAAATCATAAGGTGCTAGTTTAAAAGCCATAGTGCAGAAAACTTACTTGAATGATCAACTGCACATCATTTATATCGAGGCCTCTAGCTGCTACATTTGTTGCTACCAGTGTCATAAACTTTCCAGATCTAAATCCTTTAAGGGTAACCTGAAACTCAGAAAATCAAGAATCAGTTAAAGGTCTTAACGCACTACTTGAAAGCCACTTCAGATAGCACAGAAATAGGAAGGGGTCAAAACTAAGAAAATTACCTCACGTTGTGTCTGTTGTATATCCCCATGCAAAGGTCGTGCTCCCGGCAATGAGCTAGCAAGTTGGGACGCACATTCTTTTGTCTCGGTAAAAATTATAGAACGGCCTCCACTGTATCAACATATCAAAGAAATAAGATACTTCCTCTATCCCTGCCATTTTGCACTAGTTTCTATTTTAATATGTCCAACATACTTTGCTTGCTTTCTTTATTTGGTAATGGTCTCCACAATCAAATTTTATTATAATGACCCAAAAGCCTTAACTATATGTCAAATCAAGAAAAAGAATTAACCAACCTGCCATAGCAACGAATAATGTCTGGGATGAGATCAGCCCTTGCAGATGCAGAACATGGCATAACAATGTGCCTGACATTGGTGCTTGCCTTCATTTTTTGATCACTTACAAGATCCACAGTTTTCTTAGCAGACTTGAGAAACCTAGTAGAAATCTTGACAAAAAAAAAAAAAACAGTTCTGTTTAGGATGCACATCTATCAACAAAAATCTGATTTCCAACATGAACATCCCTTTATGCAAGAGATAACTAGGGTATACATGCATCAGAACTAAAGTAACAATATCATTAGAAAAATCAGGGAAGACTCCAACCTGCTTTACCCAATTGGGTAAGGTTGCACTAAAGAGAAGAGTCTGAACTTTGGTGACATCATCAACTTTCCCTGAAGATACAGACAGGTTGTCACTTGTCAGAATATGTGGAATAGCATTTTGGAGCTCATTTCCTATTGATTTATTTGAGCAAAATTATAGCTTAAAAATTAGCATTGAGGATCATCACTAAACTTTTTCTGTCCAACAATAATAAAGAAATGTATCCATTCATAGTTGACATCCATCAAAGTCCGAATTATAGAGCATCAATAGTCTTGTGTGAGCCACTAGAAGACCAGGTAAAAATTATAGACAGTTAAAGAAGACTGTCTATCCAAGCAAAGTAGAGAATATTGGAGTCGTGGAGGTCTCAATGTACCAGGCAATGTTGTTTTCGAAAAATTATCCCTTCCCTACATGAATGGAATGTAAGGGAAGGGAGGAATGCTTGATAGATAAGAAAGAGTTTTCCTGAGTTACGGTAGACAGGAATCATGAGAATTAGGATTGGTAAGAGAGACTGGAGATATGTAAATTACTTCTATTATTTATCTTAATACGAAGATTATATGTTCAAGACCTGCATTGGCATTGTTGTATTTATCTTAATAAGATACAAAGTGATTTGAATCTCGTCTTCATATGAGTTAAACATAGTAATGAAATACATTCCTTTACACTTAATAGTCTATACCTTCCATTAACCCTTTGGTGACTGTGTACTAAAGGAAGTTCATGAAAATTGCAAAGCCGCTTATATGATGATGTGCATAGAAGGACCAACATACCTAGTATCAATTCAACATCATCAACAAAACCCATTCTAAGCATCTCATCAGCTTCATCCAAGACACGGAACAGCAATGAGCCAAGGTTAAGACAACCCTTTTCCAAAAGATCCTACAGACATTTAAAGAAAAAGTCAGACAATCCCCGAAACAGTAGCTGAAAAGTTAAGTATAGATTTCACTAAGCATTGCAAAATAGTAATTCCTCTTTTGCACAGGAACAAGTAAATAAATTTCTATTTTGCAAGTATATTAATAACACCTATTGTCAATACAGAGTACAGAGTAAGATATATCATTGTGAATTCTTCAAACTCTCTTCCTCGATATAATCTAAATAGTTAGGTTAGGGTCATATAAAATATACCTTAACACGGCCAGGTGTTCCTACTACAACATCAACACCTCTTTTCAAGCTAGTTATCTGAGATTGGAAGGGTGCTCCCCCATATACACAGCAAGATGCAAGTCCTACGGCACGTCCATACAATTCAAAATCAGCATAGACCTACATACATGCAAATAAGTATAATAAGATATCTAAAACACTCCCTACACTCAGTAAAAAGTACAAAATCAATGTTAAACAACTATAAGAAACGATTGATCCTGTGCTAGGTTACCTGAGTTGCCAATTCCCTGGTGGGTAGGAGAACCAAGACGCTCGGGGATCTCCCATAACCACTGTTCTTTAGCGTTTTAGTGCGCCCATTCACAAGTGATTCTAATATTGGTAGCACAAAAGCAAGTGTCTTGCCCTGTATAATGACAAGGAGATAAATATCATTAAGATAAAACTTTTTTCAGGTATGTTCAACAACAAAGAAATTTGGAAGATGAAGTCCAAATGTTAGTAAGGATCAGCAAAAAGAAAACTATGAGAGCAAAACTTTTTGTTATGCTATGGAGGGAAATGCTGTACATGATCTGGTTACAAAGGAATGAAAAAGTGTTTAGAGGTCATGTTCTTAGTTGTGACCCAGTTTGTAGGCAGATTTTGTTTAGGTTGGCTTGTATTAATTAAATTTTACATATTAAAAATATATTTCACATAGTAATTCTCCATGAAAATAAGTGCAAACAACCAGCAATCCAAAACTCGCTTTGATCTCCATGTTATGGAAGAGCTGTGTCACAGATATTCAATGCCATTAACACCCTTTAACAAAATTAAATTACCCTAATTACTCAACCAAACCCAGTCGAAGCCATCAACAAAATTAAAGTAATAATATCATATCCTATTTCGACATATCCAATCAAAATCAAATCCAAAAACATAAGCCCACAATAAGCAACAAAACCAAACCTTTTTATGACATTTAAATCTAGAATTTTTCAATTGATAAAAACTTATTTCAACATTTACAATCAAATAAATAACAAGAACGGACATTAAATAAACAAATTACAAATCAAAAAACACATACCTGCCCTGTACGCGCACGGCCAACTAAATCACACCCATCAAGAACAATATCAAAAGTCATGGCTTGAATAGGAAATAAAGCTTTGATTCCTTTTGAAGTTAATGCATCCTTCAAAGGTTTTGAAATCCGAAAATTCGAAAGCGAATTAGGATCATTCTCCTCTTCCTCAACATCACTAGCTTCCATTAATTTAGCCTTCTTCTTCTTAACCTTTGAATCAGCAGAAACAGGCTCAATTAATTCAGAGCTAGAGTCACTCTTATTTTCATCGTCATCATCATTCAAATCCACAGCTTTACGCTTCTTCTTCTTCTCTTTCTCTTCTTTACTCTTCTTACCGCTGCTAATTTTCTCTTTTTTGTTGATTTTGGTGTCGGAAATCAGGGTTTCAAGCTTCATTTTTTTCTCTTTTTTGTGGGTCTTTGGGGATTCGGGTGAGATGGAATCGACCATGGCTAGGGAAGGCATTTGAAGGGAGATAAAGAGGGAATCGAATTTTCCTCCTGATGAAGATTAAAGAAGAAGAAAAGAGAGACTTTAAATTAGGGTTTTGGTTTCTCTCTCTTGTTCCTCTTCTTCGTATTCTTCAATTGCAGGAAGAATGAAAGAGGGCGAAAAATAGTTAGGGTTTTGGGTTTTATTATGTTGTATGTTTAGTTTGTGGGAGCGTTAGAAGTGTGGCGGCCGTTGGATTTTGAAACCCTATTGTATTGAAAAGGTGGCCGTCGGATATGAAAACTAGAGTTTTAGTTCAATCAATAAGGCCAACTATACTTAAAAAGGATCGAATGCAAGTGGCTAAATTTTGGCGGTTGAAACCGTATCATGATGATCATTGATTAGAGGTGTTTAATGGGGCAGGACGGGCGAGGTGGGACGGATTGGGTTAGAACAAAACAACTTCTTAACGGGCTGAATCGGATCGAGTTGGGTTAAATATCATTTTGACCCTCTCTAACCTGGCCCATTTATTAAATAATTCTCATTTTATTAACTAATCATAAAATCATGTTCTTAATGGCAGTCTTGAGTCTATTGACTATTAAGTAATGTTAGTTCGGGGCAAATTACTGATGCAGTTCTCGTACAGCGTCGCGTTTAGATCATTAATCTTACAAGCTTGATCATTTGAAATTGGGAAATGTAACACTAGTTTGTTATCTTTATTGGTTAATTATTCAATACGGGTTTAGATCATTTGAAGTTTGTCCATTAATTTCGTTCAGCATGACTAGAGATGTAATAAAGTATGAAGACGACTCAATAAAAGTCTGCTCCAACCCGCTAATTTTAAATCAACTTGCCCCGTTAAAAGTATGTATGGCCCTTTAATAAATTAATGGCCTTGACCCTTTTAACATGGGCCATGTTACGGGCTTAGCAGCCTCTGACCCAGTAAGCACCTTTGATCATGAATCATGATCATCATACCTACGATATCTCACTCTAAAAATTATAATTAGGGTGTGAAAAAGGGATGGAAAACGACAAACTAAACCTTTATTAGAGAAAATTACGGTCAAAGAGCCATTTAACTCGAAAAAGACCCACACAAAAAAAAAGAAATAATATTTACTAATAAGTCAGATTTCTTTTATAAAGATGATCACAAAGTTTAATCCATTTCAATTTAAAGTAAAACTTCAAAATCCAAATAATAATCCGGAAAATTTGCAAAGAAACACCTTATAGTTTTTTGTAAAAAAAACACCTTTTAAAATTTTTTTTGTAAAAAAACACCTTTTAAGAGACTTTTTATTAAAAAAACACCTTAAATCAGTTTCCGGTGACTTTTGTCAACTTTCAGGCGTTGACTATGCCATTTGAGCTCAAAAGTCAACGCCTGAAAGTTGACAAAAGTCACCGGAAACTGATTTAAGGTGTTTTTTTAATAAAAAGTCTCTTAAAAGGTGTTTTTTTACAAAAAAAAATTTCAAAGGTATTTTTTTACAAAAAAACTGATTTTATAAGGTATTTCTTTGCAATTTGCCCTAACAATCCACTTCAATTGAAAGTAAAACTCCAAACAAATAATTCACTTCAATTGAAAGTAAAACTCCAAACAATAAAAAAAAAATAAAAGAACAAAGTTAACACGTCATTATGATTTAGATATTAACCTGGAGTAAAGTAAGATAATTGAAGTTCAGTTCAAGTCTCTTGAGGTTGTTAAATCCGCTTAAGCATGCAACCTTAAATATATACATATATTTGAACATAAATTATCGTGAGGGACGGTCTCTTTAAGAGACCATTTTTAATTGGGCCAATTCAATATATATTTTTAAAAATGTTGTATATAGGCATTAAAAATAATGTAAATAAATTTTTAAAATATTGAAAATAAACATTAAGGATATGGTAAGTAAGCATTAAGGATAATGTAAGTAGGTATTAAAAATACGGTAACCAGGCATTAATCTTTATTGGGTTGGGCTTGAGATACGTCTCTAAAAGAGACTGTCTCTCAAGAGACTAGCTGATATTTGTATGTCAAAGAGTACAATTTTCTATGACTAGCTATGTACTAATAGAGTTGGGATAATCCATTTTCATGTCTCTCGACTCTCATGATTTATGTGTTAAGAGTATAAAATATATACTAGGGCCTCAACCAAAAGCTTAAGTTATGGTTGAGGCCCTATAAGCTTTTGGTTGAGTTGGACACGGTATTAAAAGTCATTGAGGTCACTGATTCGAATCTCAACTACCCCTCGTTTAAAGGGAATATTTAGCGCCGGATATGAAGAGAATATGTGTTGCATCCACACTTCTAGACTAAAAGACTCTCGTGTGAGGGGGCGTTTTAGAGTATATAACATATCATGGCCCTTAACCATCAGCATAAATTTTTTGTTGAGTTAGTCTTTGATATAATGATGAGGAATTTATTATGTCATCATCATCATCCTACCCAGTATATCTCGCTTATAGAAAACTAAGGCTAGGGTCTGGAGAGAGAAAGACGGCGGCAACTCATACCCATAAAGGAGAATGCGGCCAAAAGAGTCTTCCGGCTCAGGAAGACAAAGAGACGTAATAACACGTGAAAGATAACTTAAAGGCCTATAAAAACAAAAGAAGGGCCACTACAAAAAGAAAACAAAGAACTAATAGAAAGTGAACGATAAAAGCAAGAGGTTAAGGACACTAAACGATAAACTAAGAGGACATCGCACTAGTGGAAAAAACCGTATCTGCTAATCATTTGTTGCGGTTTTTTATATACACAGTGATAAATAGGAAAAAGAATTAGGCAAAAAAAATGACAACAAATGTTGCGGTTTTACTGGTGCCTGCAGCATTTAACCTTTTAAAAACGCGCCATTTAAAGTTACAAAACCTTTGTTCTGTTTCACTAAATCCTCTTCAACCTACTGTACGTTTTCTTCAAGCACGATTGTTACTTCTTCAAGCTACAATCATTTTCTTCAAACCCACAGTTTTAAACCCACGAAATTTTCTGTTGCTCTTGCCTTTCTTGTTCTTCTTCATCATCTGCTACTTCTTGTTCTTCTTCAAACCCACGAAGTTTTAAACCCACGAATTTTTTTTTAGTAATAATTAACATCTGCTGCTTCTTCTTGTTCTTTATTATTTCTTACACTTCAAATTCTTGCTCTTCTTCATCATCTACTGCTTACCCACGAAATACCCATTGTTTTTGCTTTTCTTAAACCCACGAAAAACCCACGAAATTTGGGCTTAGTTCTTGCTCTTCTTCAAGGTATAATTTTCTAAAGCTTAGTTCTCAAACTCATTGTTGTTCAAGCTTCATTAATTGTGTTTTAGGCTTAGTTTTTTTTTAACTATTTTTTTTTTCATTGTATAGGTTATACACAACCCATAATCCATGAAAATTCAAGGTATAATTTTCATTTTGATTTTGTAAATTAGGTTTAAATTTATCATAATTTATGAATGTATATGTAGTTGTTGTTTTTAAGTTTTAAAATTATCATACATTTCATGTTTTGTTATATTTTAAGTAATTTCTTCATTTTATTTATGAATGTGTATGTAGTTGTGATTTTTAAGTTTTAAATTTATGATAATTTTTTTATAGTTTGAAAATTAGGTTTAATTAGGATTGTTTATGGTTAAATTTATTATTATTAGGGTTAATTAAGGTTAAAACAATCTTCTTATTAGAATATACATATTTTTTTAACAATTTATAGATTATGATGGTTTATTATTAATATTGTAAATTAGGGTTAAATGAATGATTATTACTTAATTTTGTGGTTAATTATAGTTTGTTATGTATATATGTTAAAAGTTGTTATTAATTTTGTTTTGAATTAATTAATCACACTAATTAAGATGACAAAAGATCGTTCTTGGATGTATGGAAGCATTGAATCGTCAGAATTTATTGATGGCGTATTAGAATTTTGTAGCATTGTGGTTGAACATCAACTTAGGACGGGGAGTTGGTTTTTATTGCCCATGTGTCACTTGTGGAATGTATCAAAGGTAGACAGTGTTTATATTCTTAGGGAGCACCCACTATAGACTTGGCAAATCTGATTGTCGAGGATCAGCAAAGTCAACATGGAGATCCTAAGTCTTCGGCCGAGCCAACACCCGAGCCCATTATCCCTGTAGCACTCTAGCCCATTACTACCCCCGAAGGGCAAATCCTACACTGGAGACCATGAACTCCGTTGCTCAAAATCCGGAGCCAACTCCCGAGCCAGTGGTAAAGGTACATAGTTTTTAAATATATAAGCACTTATTAATTTAAATTGCAACGTGTTTTAATATTTTATTATGATGCTTACTACACTAAACGACACAATTTTCAGGAGGCGACTACTTGTTCTCTTTTGCTGCCTCAGTTAGGTGTTGCTAGTGATGGCGACTTAACTGAGGTTGCATTTGGTGTGGCACAGCCAACCAGAGAGGGCCAAACAGTGCATTTCATGCCTGTTACAAGTGGCCACATCAGTGAGACCGTAGAAACTATTCTAAAGGGGTTTGAAGATTTCTCACTCCCGGTTCCAATGCCAGAATGGAACCTTGAGAAACTATCAGACGCCCTAAGTAGTTTCGTCACATGGCCATATGCTTGGGTCCGATTCACTACCATGGTAATAATCATTTGTATCTTATTTATTTTTATTTTTTTTAATTGCATGCTTACACTAATTTAATTGTATAAATTAAAATAGAAAGAGTCCAAAGGACTCTAAGAGAGGGATCGGTTCCTCATCAAAGGTGTCGACTGGGTCAAAGTCGATGGCAATCACTCCATTTTTGACTGATGCGAAGCTAAAACATCTTTCTCAAGATTGCAAATGGCAGCACACATGTGCATCTCGCATGCGTGAGGAGGACCCAATCGTTCTAATCCTGCAGAAAGAACAATTCTGCTTTGTTGAGAGCACTTTTGTAATTATTGGTCCTAGTGAGATTGGGCAATTTTTGAGAGGAGAAATGTTGAATGTAGCTCTTATCCATGTCTACATGAGGTGATGTTCATTATCTTACCATTTAGGCATTATTGTTTAATTGTTTTAATAACCGAATTACTGACAAAATTTTCTTATTCATGAGTTTAATGCGGCTTACGAGGAGCTAAATTCTTGCGAACCTCCAATGAAAATTGGATGGCTTTATCCTGAATCGATTTCGGGTACTAAAAGCGTAAATGATCCAGATAACGTCAAGGCATACATTGAGACTGCTTTGAATAATTCCTTGCATCTAAACACACGTTCATTCTGACTCCATATGTGGAAAAGTAAGTTTTATTTTTGAAATTGAACTTATCTATTGATTTTTAAGTTCACATAATCTCTAATTTATTTATTTTAAATTTGTGTTTGTAGTGTGCATTGGATACTTTTGGTCATTTGTCCTTTGACGAATACTGTGCACGTCTTCGACTCATTACAAAAAGTTCAAAGCCCGCCTCGCAACACAAAATTCAAAGCCTTGTTGAATGCGTAATTTTATAAATTTTACCAATTTCATTTAATTAAGTGTTATATATACATAAATATTATTACATTAATATTATTACATGCATAGATATATAAATAGTTATACTTTTCTCATGCGTTTCAGCACAATGAAGAAAGTGCGTGGAGAAATGGGATCTATATCCAGAGCCACATTACCGAAATGGACCGCAGTAAAGGTACACAACACTATTCGAAATATGTTTCATTTAAGTGTTTTTGGCACTTTTGCGCATAAAGTAGCTCAAACATGGTTTGTTTTGCACGAAACTAGGCACACAACACTATTTAGTTTATATTATTGTGTTGAAGTGGTTAGAATTATAAATCATAGTCATATGCTAGAAATTACGTGCTAAGTTGCGATTTTAAGGGTTTTTAAGCTTTTTTGGCACTTTCACGCATACAGTAGCTCAAACATGGTTTGTTTTGTACGAAACTTGGCACACAACACCATTTGGTATATATTATTGTGTTGAAGTGGTTAGAATTAAAAATCATAGTCATATGCTAGAAATTACGTGCTAAGTTGCAATTTTAAGGGTTTTTAAGTTTTTTTGGCACTTTCGCTCATAAAGTAGCTCAAACATGGTTTGTTTTGCACGAAACTTGGCACACAACACTATTTGATACATATTATTGTGTTGAAGTGGTTAGAATTCAAAATCATAGTCATTTGCTAGAAATTACGTGCTAAGTTGCGATTTTAAGGGTTTTTAAGCATTTTTGGCACTTTCGCGCATAAAGTATCTTAAACTTGGTTTGTTTTGCACGAAACTTGGCGCACAACACTATTTGGTTTATATTATTGTGTTAAAGTGATTAGAATTGAAAACCATAGTCATATGCTAGAAATTACGTGCTAAGTTGCGATTTTAAGGGTTTTTAAGTTTTTTTTGGCACTAACATCTATTTTCTCTTAGTGCTTTCGACCAGATTATAATACCATTCATTGCGGATACTACTCTCTCAAATACATGGACGATATCTTACAATCTGTAAAGGAGGTTGGAGTCGAAAACATTGATGCCGTAAGTATTTGTTACGTTCTTAAATTATAATATTATATATTTATTACTATTGGTAAAATCTAATGTTTATGTATCATTTAATTTAATATTATATTATAGGTTTTATACGACACTCCAAGGAAAACACGCCCTTTGAGAGATGGGGACATGCGCGAATGGAAAGACAAGATTGTCGCGTATCTTGCTAATTTTTGTTCTTGGTAAATAATGTAATTAGTTTAGATTTAGGATTTTTGTATATGTATATATTATTATATATACGATGGAGAGTGTATATATATATTAGTTGGTGATTATTGGTGAAGATTGGTGATTATCATTAAATTATTACATTGTACATTAATCATTGGATTATTTATTAATATTCAACGAAAAAAATATACATATGCTATATGTTGCGGTTCTCCCAAAATCGCAGCATATAGTGTATTTTTGATTTTTTTTTTTAAAAAAAGACTATATGCTGCGGTTTTGGGAGAACCGCAGCATATAGTCTTACACTATATGTTGCGGTTCCTATAAAACCTCAGCATATAGTCTTTTTTTGTATTGCGGTTTTAAACCGCAGCATTTAAAATAGGTCATCTACTGCTATGACTAATGCTTGGGTCTAAACTGCAACATATTATGGCCAAAAAACTGCAGCACATGAGGATTTTTCCACTAGTGTCAGTATTCTAAGACATGAATATGACATCTCCAACTGCTCTTATCCCTAGTATGGTCCACAGAGAGGTTTAACTCATGCAAGTCAACTCTTATTTGCTCATTTCAAGTTCTCCTGGGTTTTCCTCGACTCCTCTTACCCTCTACTATAATGCTTTCTACCCTCCTCACAGGGGCGTCGAAAGTCTTTCTCTGCACATGACCAAACCACCTCAATCTATTTTCGCACATTTTTCCAGATATAGGGGCTACCCTTAGTTTGTCCCTAAACTCTTGGTTCTTAATTCGATCCATCAATATGTGCCCACACATCCACCTCAGCATACGTATTTCTGTAACTTCCATCTTATGTTCGAAAATCTTCTTTACAGGCCAACATTCGATCCCATATAGTATAGCAGGTCTGATTGCAGGCCAACATTTCTGTAATTAATTATGTGTACGATGATATTTCTTTGCTTTCTATTCCAAAATTGTTTTGATTTATGATCTACTTATCCGTTTCATTTAATCTTATAATTTGCTATATTTTTATTTTTAAACATGATATTTCTTTTAATCTTATTTAGAAATTCAATTTCTCTTTCATCTTATATTTAATTCATTTGTGTAGCCTTATACTCCTAGTAATAACCAAGCAAACTTAATATAAATTAATGAAAATGCAAATATATATAGCAAATTGAGAGACAAAAGAGTATATAGATTCGGGTTGTTATCATGTGGTCATCTCCAATATATCAAACTTTAAGGACAGTTACTTGCATCAGTATTCATTGCATGACAATTATAATAAATACTTAATCCTAATTAATATAAATTTTAACTGTTGATGTCATCTCACTAAAAAAATAGTCCCTTACTGAAATACCTAATCACCTCCATTATCCATCCATGTTAAGCCTGAAATTCGTCCCATTTCACAACTTGTGAAAAGAGAATTTCATTACTTACATAAAACGACTTCAACACAACTCAGAAAAGGTTCAAGTCATATTGGGTCGTTTATGTACCGTGCCTATCATGCCTTGTGTCAATTCGTGCCATAAATAGCATCTTTATGTACAAGTTGGATCGTAAACAATATCGTACTATGTCGTGTAGTGTTATGCTTTTGACATGTGATACTTGGACAACCCGTACGACAACCCGAACTACTTCCACTTTAGCCCAACAAGAGATAGGATAAACCATAGAAAGTAAGAGATACTCTTGTGAGAGACCATTTTTGATATAGGTTGACTATGTATTAAACAAGAACCAAACTATAGCACACGTTTGTATTTTGAAGTTTCGAATTCAATAAATAAAGCTGATTAGTTTCTATTGTAATGGATTTGTTTTGTGATTTTTGTGGTTTGAAACAAGGAAAATTAAGAAAGATATGTTGATTGAACAACTTAAAAATGGCTGAAACAAAGGTTTAATTTTGATACAGAATTCACCACGAAATTAAAGCTATGGGTTCCTAAGAACACATTCAATCTTTAGCCAAAAGAATGAAAAGCAAAGGAATTTCAACTTACTTTTAACTACTCCAAGTTAAAATTAAATTGCAAAGAAAGAACAAGAAATGCTCAAAGGTTGTTTCTATTAAAGATGTAATGGAAGTGAGTGAATTACAAGAGAGCAAGTAGCTTATTTATACTAAAAAATTCAGCTACTAAAGATTACAACTTGCAAGAAAAATCTGAATATTACACAATAGCAAGCTCTCAACAGCTATATTTTTAAATCTAGAGGATATTTGAAAATAAAGTGCTTGGCTTGATTTGACTTGATTTGCAAATGTCCTTCAATAATCTTTATATATCCTTGATGATTTTCAACCATTTTGTTGATTTTATGGCTGAATGTTTTGCTTCATTTCTTGCTTCACACGCTTTGTAAATTTCGAACCCATTTGAGCCAAAAATAAATACTAGACTTAAAGAAAATTACAACTTAACTAACTAAACATGAGACATGATTAAACTTGATCCCAAACCTAGCTTAATCATTTCTAAAGGACTCAAATATTTGAAATGAAATTAAAGATTCAAATTAATGAAGACTTAGTTTATGACTACGAAATTAAAGAGCTTGACATTTGGACTTTGAATTTGAGCGTCTTTTGTTTGATGTATTATTGTATTGATCTTAGCTAACTCATGAGAATTAAATGTAAGTGATTCTACATCAATTTTCGACCTCAAAACAAGATTTTTATTTACTAATAATTATATTAATTAAACTATTCAATTCATATATGAAGAATAGATTAGAAAGAAGAAAGATTACATGTCTTGAAGTATTTATGCTTTTGTCATGAGGCCATTATCTTATCATATCCGCTCAAAAAAATCTTCCACCAAAAATGGATTTTTGATTTGTTGTTCATTCAACTACCTTACTTTACCATGTTGCTGACACACTACTTTTGAAACTTAGCATAAACTTAAGTTTCTAAAATAATTTAAGTGTCCCTTTATTTCTACACATAGTATTTTTAAAAAGTTACCTTACTATTTATTCTTTATATAAAATAAAAAAATATACACCTTATAATATTAATTTTTTATAATTTTTAATTATTCACAATTAAATACTTAAAAGATCAAAATAATACATGTATAGCAGATAAACAAGAAGTTTAACAACTAATTTGAACCAAATGAAGTAAGAACAGTTACAGTGACGAATTTTATCAAAGTAATGCATAAATAGCGTAAAAAAAAGAAGCATAGCAACTAATTTTAAATCAAAAAAGCAATAACAACTACAGTGACAAATTCAAAACAAAATCAAAAATCATCGATAATATTTGTGACTAATAAAATTTAAATTAGCGATATATGAAATTTAAAATCAGATAAATGCTTGCATAATCATGAGGCAAAGAATAAAATATGTCACATGCCTACCTCTCAAAATTATTATATTATACTCCGTGCTTTTCTTTATAAGTTTCATTTATTAAAATACATTTCTTTGTTATACAACCATAACAAATCGCTTTCGTAACAAATAAAGGTGAGTAGCCATTACCCCCCATTTACAGAGCATGGTCCATGTATATCAAGTAGTGGTGGTCCATCTTTATTACTTGTAACATCCCTAATTAATACCAATTAGCTGCCATTTGTCTTAGCAATTACCTTGTTTATAGGCCCATTGTGGCTTCATTACATTATATATTTTCATGTCCCATTCTAATATTTTTACAACAATGTTTAATGTTTAAGTCTTATTTTCAATATCACGTATGAATCAAAACAAATCAATGTAGATATGATGCATATTGTGTGAAATCGTCTTATTATAAGATAAACTCATATAATTAGACTAATTTTTAAATCGTAAGTGATTACTCTAATACACTAAATATACATAATCAACACAATAAAAATAATCTTACCATGAAACAATCTCATTTAAGAATTTGTGACGTTAATATTGTCAAATACTTTACTCAACTCTGTTGTTGATCTACAACTAACAAAATTTGTTTCCAACTGCGGGACAAACAGAAATTAGTAAACAATGTTAATGAAAACTTTCTTGTGTTCGACGCGCATTTACATGTAAACAGTGTTTTTGTACTAAACAAAATCAAATCAAATATAATTATTTTTAAAAAAATTATACATATAAATAATTTTGGTAAAGGAATTCAAATAAACAAAAACAAGTGAATTCACATGAAAATATCTACATTTAAAAGATAAAATAACAATATAATACTAGTAATATATTAATTTTATTTATGAAGTATCTCCTCTATCCCACGAAATTTACTTTTATTCTACCTTTCTTTTTAGTTCCATCAAATTTACCCTAGTTTTATTTATGATTATAACCTACATTTTTTCTTTAATTCACATACCCACATTTGACTTATTTTTCCATTTTTTTTACACATTTATACCTATGTCTCTACAAAGTTATTTTATATCGATTTTTTCTTGGTTTTTCCACCAAATATCTATGAGAAAAATTTAATGAGAGGAAGGTGTATACCACTAGAAACAAAATATGAGTAATTAAATTTTAATTTTAATAAGTTAAAAATACACTTGTGGTGAAGATAAAATCAATTAAAATTAGATGAAAAGTCACTATTTCATCACATTTTTGTTGATAAATAAAAAAAATTTTACAATATGGGTCTTTTCTTAGTACTAGTACATTATTGTCCTCATAGGCCATTAAGGTGAAACATAGAAGTATACTGTTGCCCTTATCTATGACTAGCCTCAGACTGAGCTATCATTCCCAACTTTCCGTGTTTCCCTGATGACACTTTCTTATCACTCACAGCGCTGTAGAAAGTGAGTCTTTATATAACGACACTTCTCACTTTGTAAGTAACTGTTACAAACTTGCAATAAAAAATCACTCGTTCATGTAATTTTGCATTAAATGAAAAATTGGCAAAAATTAATTAATCTTCGTTTTTTCCAATTTTATTTTCTGTATAATTACTGAAAATAAATTTGACTTTTATTTATTTCTGATTGCTTGACAATAAGTGAATTTATTTTTGATAAATATAAAATTTATTTTAAAATAAATAATATTTGAATTTATTTTAAGTAATTAAAGTAAAAGTTAATTGATTATCGACAATTTCCACTTATATTAAATGGAGTAAACTCTTGGGAGCATAATATTTCTTTATTATTTCTCATATATATCCATCAAAAATCAATCCATCTTTGAATTAACATTAATATACAATAAAATCATAAGAATATCATATAAATAATAACCATACATCACCATCTTAAAATGCATCTAAATTCCTAGTATAAGTTTTAGAAAACTTCCTCTCTTTGAATTTGCTACATTATGCAGTAAATTCAAAAAAAATTACTCCGAAAGTGAATATTACATTATGTTACAAGGATTTGAACTTTAGAGCGACATAAAATGATTTCATAACGGAATAGATTGAATAGATTGAGTCAAAACCAGACCCGTTGGACTTCATAATATGTTAATGTGTGACTCCATTACACTTTTAAAAAGTGGTCAAAGGTGTAATAGTATGCTTCTATATGATTATACACAAATAATGATGTTCTAAACATAATTACCACTTATAATCATATTCTTTTTGCTCCTTAATTCTCTTTAAAACCCCATCAACAGCAATATCAACAGTGTCTTTAATACTTCCTAATCCTTCATTAGGTTTTGCATAAATAAATTTAGGAATATATTCCACCACTTTTTCTCTCATTTTTTTTACCTCTTCTTTACTATACTTTTCCAACACATTTTTAACCAAAGTCCCATTTTTCACTTCATTCCTATGAATAAAAACCGAATAACTCTCCGGTTCACCCGGTAAGAACCATTCATATTGAAGATAAGCCGACCGTCTCCAGAAAAAAACTGGAATTGAACCGGCTACCATACAATCAAAAATAGACCGCCGCGTAAAACTATCTCCTCTTGGCTGAAGACAAAAGTCGGAATCAAGAAACGTTTCGAGAATGGCCGAAGTTCCATTAGCGCACCGAGTTCCAGCACAATCGACAACTCGGCATGACCCGGACGAGTTTCTACATTGACTCAGTAAAACCCCACGGAAATCGTTTACTATCTTGCCACGTGTTGCACCGGCGAAACAAAATAAAGAGTGCCGCTCACGTGATAAAACAAACTGCTGCCATAAAACGACGTCGGTGGGTGTACTGGGGTGGAATCCAGTAGGATAAGGTACACCGACATCAAAATAGTCCCACGGGTTTTTTTCAATCAATAACCGCGTGATATTCCTCATTGATGGCATGTAAATACACTTTGAACCCCAATCTGATTCTTTTGAACGACGGAAATCCCATGTGATACGCCCCATCACAAGAAAATGATCCCAACCGTTGGATCGATTTAAATACGGAAAATTACCTTGGACCCACTCAAGCAACATTTCACAATGTTGATCTCTATCTTTATCACTATAATCATACCATAAATATTTTCCTACTGCGAGTCCAGCGTAAAACGGGATGTAGTAAGCCGCAGCAGACTCTGGCTCTAATGTACGGCATTTATGGTGTAACATACGGTTATGAAAGATTATTTCCGACGCAAATTGGTCAGTGAAATACCAAGCGTCGGTAAGATTCTTTGGAATGAAATGATCGATTCCTGTCGCTTTACGGCCGAACCCGTTGTTTGATAAAGCACTACATTGAGAACCCCATGGACTTAATTTATCACAGTTTTTGTAAATGTCGTAATTGAACTGTGCTGGAAGGTTGTAAACGAAGAATTTCCCGAATTGACATGGATCGGTACTGTTTGTAATCGGGTTTGGGTTAGGGTTAGGGTTAAGTTTAAGGTTGTTGGATGAGTTGGCGACGGAGATGGCGATGGTTAAAGGCGGCGGCGATGAAGAAAGAGATATCGGACGGTTGCGAGAGAAGGAGAGAATAAGGATTTGTAGAAGGAGGATGAAGAGGAGAAGACATGAACGGGGGTGGAGCAGAGGGAGAGAGAAAAACGATGTTGTTTTTGAGAAATCCGGTGATGATGACGACGGAGATAGAGTTTTTTCCGGTGGAGGAGATGAAGATGAGTTTTTAGTTACCTGAAGCATCAGAAAGTTGTGAAATTCCCGGCAGAAGGTCGCCGGAAAAGGTGGAAGATAAGGTGGAGGAGAAAGAAATGCGGAAAGTGGATTGCGGTTTTGTTTGATTTGGAATTGGAAGAGATAAAGGAATGAGAGAGGTTTTTTTGGAGTGTGGGTTTTTTACTTTAAAAAATTGAAAAAGGAAATAATTAAAAAGGTTTAAGGACACGTGTCAATTATGAGAGCATAGAGAATAGTGAGGTACCGACAGCTGAAGAAGTAGGAAAGAGTAGAGCCACGTTGAAGGTAATATAAGGGTATAGAATAGATAGATTCTGTAGGTAGTCTGTTAAAGTTCAGGAATTCAGGAGTTTCTGTTTTATGGGAGTAGCTAGAAAGTGGAAGATCAAAGAGACGAGTGTTTACATCAAGATTTTCAATTAGCTAGGTCTGAAATAATTGCATTTAATTGTAAAATATTGGACTCTCCGTTCTCTAATATTTTTCTCATTTGAAATATTCTGTTATAAGGAGAGAGAAATTTAATTAATATTTTTGACATATATTTAGAAGATAATATATATTCATGTGAGATCTCATTATATTCGCCTTAATATATACTTTTATTATGTATTTTTTATTATGTGTATTTAAAAATATTAAAGTTTAAAAAGAAATGGAGTGAGTATAAAAAAATGTTATCATTAGTTATAAGTATAATTGAAAAATGGAAATACAATATTTAAGAAATTGGTATGTTTGTATTAAAACTACAATTATAATTACAGTATAATCCAATAAGTGATACTTATGTTCTGAAATAGTAGTAAATGATTGTAACCTGAAATATTAGAAAATATCACTTAATTCTTTAGTATAATGAAATGAAAAAAGTATAATTTTTTAAAATGAGGTATGGAATAGGAAAAATAGATAAATTTATAGTTAATTTTTCCTAAAAATAGTTGAAAAAATTGTTCTGAATAATATCACATATTGTCCATCTGTTATGAAACACTGATTATTTCTAAATAATCCAACCTTTGTACGTTTTTTGCTGACAGCATCTCTAGGTGCATTTCAACAGGCTATATTTGTAGGTACCTAATACCAAATAGGAGTATAAGTAGACCAACAAAAAGCATACGGAAGAAGAAGTGAATATAACAGCAAGTAAATATCTACATTAGCCGGTTAAAATATAGAAAGAGGTGCTATCAGAAAAAATATATAAATATTGTTTTATTTAGAAATAATCGATAAAAAAGATTATTCATAGTAGATGGACAATAGATGATATAATTTTAGATAATTTTTCCAAAATAATATTGTACTTCTAGTAAGTAATACTTTTATGAAACAAATCAAAAAAAAATGTCACATGTATTATAATAAACGAAGGAAGTACAAATTACTGTTCCGTCTCATTGAATTAAGCATATTAGCTTTTATAGCTCTGAGATTAAGAAGCTAAGACGGTGAGTTAAGTGTTAAGAGTGTTTAAGAATGAGAGAGGAGTATAGAGAGTACATATTATGAATTATGTTAAAAAAATATAAACAAATTTGTTAAGATGAATTAAAATGAAAAATTAGATAAATTAATTGATAAGTTCGGAATAAAATCAACTTCTACAAATTAAAGCTTCAATTGTGCATTGATTTTAGTTGTTTGTTAAATTGGCTGGTATTATTGTGAATGCCAGCAATTATCGAGGAAAATACGAGGTGCACACACTTTACATGTCAAGGAGTAAATACCATCCTAAAATCATATGGCAATGGGAAAAAGGTCTTCAATAGCTTATAAAGCGTGCACACCATTAAATTATTCCTAACATATTTGGAAAGAAAAGTGGAAAATGGAATGATAGATATGAAATAATATATGAGAATAATTTTGCACTAGTTAATCTTTATTTATTTTAGCATCTATAAGTCAAATAAGTACAACTAAGTTTAGTTTGATTTTTTATCCAATTAAATATAGCTAATATATATGTTAGTATGCTTAAAATATTAAAAGCTTAAAGCTCTCAAGTATTATAATCGTTAGTTTCATACTTTCTCCGTTTCAATATACTTGCTACATTTGACTTTTTACTTAATTCAATGTGATATTTTGATTATTTACATATTGAATTATACACATTTAAAAATTATAAAAAGTTAATATTATGGAAATATACGATCAGACGATTCAAACAAGATCCTACTTGACTATATTTTTTTCTCACACATTAACTGCAGGCCCGCAATATAATAAAATAAGCCTAAACGATGAATAGTGTCAAAAGTTATTATATAGCGAGTATTTCAGAACGGAAGAAGTATCTACTATAAGGTAGCAAGTACTTAGGTTTATATAAGATTTTTTATTGGTAAGAAACTTTTTTGTAAAAAAAATCCAGGATTATAAAAACGTAAATGAAGAGTGGCTAGAGTTGACCATGATTAGCATTTGGCAATGAGGTTGGTGCAGGGAATAAATTGGGTGAAGACGACGAACATGTAGCATGACCGTGCTTCCCACAGTTTTTTGTCGTATTTGTGAGCCATATCCTACTATGTCTACACTTTTTGTCACTATGGTTGTAATGCTTTTTTTACACTAACACGATTTTAATTCGGTCAGTCTAAATTATTTAAAAAAATTATTGCCTATTTAAGTGTGAACTTGGGTTTTTTGTTTCTTTTATTTATTTATTTTTTTATTGCTAAACTGTTATATAAATTCGTTTCACAATGAGACAGTATAATACAAGATTTACCGATAAAACAAATGTAATTGTTATTTTGGGTTATTTTTAAGACAACTATGGAGTTTTGTTATTTTCTAATGTACTCTAATAAATTTGTTATTAAATGGAGAAATAAATTGAATTGTATGATAGATATTAAAAAAAATTTAAATGTGAATAGGATTAAAAAATAATAGAATTTATTTTAAATAAGAAAATGAGACAAAATAAATAAAATGGCCCAAAATAGAAAAAATGACAAATTGAGAAAAGTTTGATATAATCTAAGTTGATAACTAATCAAAAGAATAGAAAAGTTTAAACATAGAATTTGTCAAAATTAATAAATTTACTGTTTGAAATGGGTTGAAATGAGTTATTGTCGGAATATAAATTTAAACTAAAATTTTTATTATCATCTACATTTTTTAAAATTTTAAAATAACATAAATTGAATCAAGTATTACATTAACTACAAAAAAACCATTAATATTTGAATTTAGCAACATAACCATGTTTCTAGATCGTTAGTCCAAAGTAGAAATTTAGAAAAACACAATAACTATACAAGAAATATATACAAATTCTTAAATGAGACGGTCTCGACAATCTTTATTATTCAGCTAAATCATGTACATTTAATGTATTAAACTAATTATTTATAATTTTAAAGTAATCAATTATATATAAAAACAACTTAATTATATAGGCTTATCTCATAATGTGATGATATCATATACCAGACAAGCTTATAAATCTTAGGCAAAAGTATTGAGATTTGAGCAATAGAAATTAACAATAACATGGTATGTCCCCTACGTGTTTTCTGAGCTTAATTTCTCTCTAATGTAGGGTTATATCATACTTCATGTGATAAGTAATTACAAATGGAGGTAGGGAATGCTGCTTTTAAAAGTTGCGGTACCTATTATTCAAACATAATCTCAAGTTTAGATGCTTTTTCTGTCACTAATTATTTAAAATTAACACTATTTCAAATTAGTGTAGTTTTTTTTTTATGATCAAATTATCGTGATTGAGTAAATGTTGTAGATCGTATTTGATCTTTAAACACTATTTTTATACGACCTTATCAAATAAATTAGTTGATATATATATATATATATATATATATATATATATATATATATATATATATATATATATATATATATATATATATATATATATATATATATATATATATATATATATATATATATATATATATATATATATATATATATATATATATATATATATATATATATATATATATATATATATATATATATATATATATATATAATAAGGATTTTAAAATGAGAAGGGTAAGAAGGATTTTTGTTTGATTTTGTTTGGTTACTATATATACAAAAAATGATACTATGTTATAAATTAAGAACATTTTAAAAATTATTTCATAGTTACCTATCTTTGTAACATAGTTAGTTTGACAATTATGAGTTTTTGGCTCAATCGTGACTATAGATTTTTTTATTTTAATGAAATCAAGGGTGTAGAGTGCTTCTTACCGTTCTCATGTTCAACCCCTTATCAATGGATCCCTCCCCTATATATATATATATATATATGTGTGTGTGTGTGTGTGTATATATATATATATATATATATATATATATATATATATATATATATATATATATATATATATATATATATATATATATATATATATATATATACACACACATATGTATAGATATATATATATACACATATATATATATATATATATATATATATATATATATATATATATATATATATATATATATATATATAATTTTTAAAAAGTTAATATTATAAAATTATGCGATTGGACAATTCAAACATAATATCATTTAATTATGTTTTTCTTATAGATTAGCCTCACTATAAACAATAAATTTGAATGGTGAATAATGTAGCTAATATTTCAGGATGGAAAAATAGGTAGAACCCTTTAATTTAGTGGGAAATTGATCTTAGTTGGGTTTTCAATTTTATATTCACTTACATCATAATTATTTCGGTTTTGTATTTATTGATAATCTCATTAATTCTAAAGCTTAATTAGTATAAATATCAAAAGATATTATGATTTAATTCTAAGAAAAATTGGAAGCATAATGATGGAATTAGTAGCACACTTTATATAATGGAAAGACTTGACCACTTACTAGTTACTAGGCTAGTTGGCATGTAACAAAGTGAATGCAATGCTAATTTTTTGGTTGATGTACACATTACTATTTACTAGTACTAGCTAGTTTAACAATAATAGCATTGGTTAGAAAACTAATGTTTGCTAGCTAATTTTACACAAACATAAATAGGTGATTTTAACAAATGATTTTTCTTTTTGCAAGATTATTTATTTATTTGTTATTTATAGTGAATGTTATATTGAAAAAATATTGCATATTTGATATTTTTATTGAGTCAATAGTTGACTTTTTATAGATAGTAAAGAAATTAAGTTAAAATAGATAACTAGTTTAATAGGAGTATGATTATTTTATTCAACAAAATTTTTATTTAGTTCACCTTATTTGAACCCTTTTATCTAATTAATATTATATTTATTTATTATTTTGAAGACAAGTGAACAAAATTTGAGACTTAATCAATCAATAAAGCTAACTAAACACTAAAACTTTAATTATATATATTTTAGTTAGATTATGTATTACTTTATTTTCAAATAAAATTTCAAGATCGATTCTGGTGTCTCTTTTTCTCTCAAGCAACATATACTTGAATAATGTGAGGAAACACTATTAATTCAAGTTGTACTTGTGCAAGCTATTAATTACAATCTCATATTATTATTATTATTATTATTATATTATTATTATTATTAGTGTTAATTTATTTAATGATATATAATTCGAGTTGGTAGAGTATGTTCAAGGATGGAATTTAGGACCAAAACTTAGTGAGAGCAAAATTAATACATAAATAATTTAATAGTTTTTTAAATATATATATATATATATATATATATATATTCAACATTTAGTAAAGAATATTTATTATTGATATTTATGTTGAAGGAAGTTTGATAGCACAGTTGGTTCAATGAGAATATAACATATTTGCATTATTTGTTTTTGGTTTAATTCTCAAGACGTTTATCTAAATTTTTAAGTTTTTGTTAATATTAGTGCTCTCACCAGCTAAATCCGTTGATGATCATGAATTTATGATAGATTGTGTTGCACTTGCACATGCCGTTGTTGGCGTTGTCCAACAATTTTCTTATACGTTTACCATTTAAAGGCTGCGTTCACTTCACATAATTAATCTGATACTTTATGTTCAGTTTTTGACATTTCTATTTATCAATAAAAAAAACTTGACCTCTAAAAGTTTCGCATTTCACATTTGTACCGTATTTGTTCGGCACCGACAGTAACTAACTAGCTGGTTTATTATGAATACTTTTACATGATTTTTTTAATTTTAATCATAACAATTAGACTCTGTTTCATTATAGTTTTGGAGTCATTCATCAAGTTTGTAAAACGGACAACTTATATATAAGTAACAAAAACATTTTAACAAATCTAAATACTTAAATCTAACTAATTTGCAAAAAAAATTTAAAATTAAGACATTAAAACTATTATTATTATTATTATTAGTATTATTATTATTTTCATCGTCTGTTAAAAGTAAAAAAGTATCCATGGAAGAACAAAACGTTAGGCCACTCTTACGAAATTAGTAAACAAGATAAGCTATTAGATATTTCACTTGAAATGAGATTTAAATCTGTAATCCTTCTGCTACATTGACTTTTAATATCATGTTAAAACTTTAAGCTTATGAATGAAATCGTGAGACTTTGAAATTTTAATTTTATTCAATGATAACAATAGTAAGTATATATGATATTCCTAGTAATCGGGTGTATTATGAGTTAATCAATACTTTAGTGTATTTTGAGTGGATGAGCAATAACTTAGTGTATTAACAACAAATTTTTCTTTTATGTTATCATTCGAAATTATTAAGGGAAGCAATTAAAATTGTAGACATCAAAATCCAACAATGAAAACTTATTGAAGAGCAGTCGCATAGAAAAAGCCTCTGCAGGATACTGAGTTGATAAGTCTGATTTCGACTCTAACTAATAAATAATAATATCAAAACAAAAATACAAGCAACCCACATAGGGTTCAAAATTCTCCTTGGAATTACTGTTTTTTCAATAACAAAGGTCCAACATTATCCCCAGTAGCTTTGTTGTGCTTCATATGGCTCCCATCACACAATGGAAAGGTTCCTGATCTCCAACACCTGCGCTCGTGTATTACGAGTACAACACAAGAGAAAACATTACACACGTACGCGCACACACACATTGAACAAAATGAAATGGTGAAATGGGTAGTAAAGATAAGACAATACACACGCACTGACGCGAAAAAAGTGAAATGGAAAGTAAAGATAAGACAATACACTCGCTCACCTGACACAGGTGCACATAGAAATAGAACAAAGTGAAATAATTAGCAATGAGAAGCTAATACACACACGCGTACATATAATTAGAACAAAGTGAAATAGTGAAATGGAAAGTAAAGATAAGACAATGCACACGCTCATAGACATAGACGCGCACACAAACAAAGCAAAGGGAAACGACTACAAAGAGAAGCTAATACACACGAGCGCACTGCATACATATATACACACACATACAAAAGAACAAAGTGAAACGGTTGGCCAAGAGAAGTCAATACACACGCAATTAAACATAAATATACACACATACAAAAAGAACAAATTGAAACGATTAGCAAATACAGTGGCGAAGCCACACTAGGGGCGGGGGAGGTTTGGCCCTGGCATAAACTCACAACTAATTGTATATTTTTAACCTGACTCCTCTTTTTAATATATAATATATAATAAGACTGATTAAAAATGACAATATCGAGTAAGATTCACCCGTCAAAGTAATAGAATTGGAAATCATAAGGAAATTTGATTTATTTTCATATAATAATTTATAAATCGATTATTTAACTAAATCTAGTATCGTCTATTTGATCCCTCGGTCCCTGGTCACAAAGGCTGTGGCTACTACAGTCTACAGGTTTGAATGGTAACTGAGTTTATATTGGTTGGACATTTGGGTTAACTGAGAAGTTAGTACCCTCTGATTTCTTTGGGCCATACTAAGTATCTGGCCATTCATTTTTTCTAGTGGGCTAAAAGACATGTCCATATTAATTCTAATTGGTGGCTCTTCATGAGCTTCAAGCGTTTTTTCACCAATATTTTTCAAAAGCTTTCACCGAGAGACGCGTCTTATATATCTGTTAAATAGTTCATTTCATACAAAAGGTAAAGAGGATGCATGCAGTCAAAAAATCCCCCAACTAATACCTGCGCCCAGTAGGGGTTGAACTCTAAACCTTCTGCTCAACATGCAAATGCTCTATCCATTAAGCCACAAGTGCTTTTGGCAAATAGTCCATTTCATACATGCTATGATTATATAAGCTCTTTATTTGAGATCGTTACACTGAAAAACGTCTCTCACAAGAGTTGCATAATCTAATGACTTCCATGTAAGTGAGGTTTGACCGATCAAACACATTCAACCTTACCTTGTATGACGGCGAGGTTGTTTTCTATTGTAGCAAACATTATTAGTGATTTAATGCGTATTTTTTAGCATCATATATATCACAATTGTAGCAAATAAATTTTTTCCCACCTAAAATTATAAAGTTAACATAGCAATATGAAGGATATATTACCAAAAGTCCAAAATATTACTGAATTATCTTGGTTTATATAGTCCATCCTATTTACTTGCACATAAATTGTTGATTTGTTGTATAAGACGTTAATACGAGAGACGCTATTCATGCCTATATACGAGTTAAATAGCTTATCTCGTCTCATTCATATTATAAGAATATAGGTTCTTTATTTAAAATTATTTCACTGAAAGACGGTCTTTCGCAAAGAGTAGCTCTTAGACCTTAGTATTGATTATGATTAAGAGCGTTCAAAACAGACCCAATGACCTGAAATTCATCTGACCTTATAACCGCACCCGATTTAACCAACTTAAAAATAAATTTACAATTATGTAAAAACTCACAAGACTCGATTTCGAACCGACCTGAAACACCTGACACAAAATCAAACCGATTACCCAAACGAATACCCCTAATTGATGATAAATTAGCATAATATATGCATGTTAGCAGAAATTACAGAAAATAAGTTCAAGAAAAAAAAAAAAAAAACCTGCAGTAAGGGGTGATATTCTTGGAGAGTTCAGTAATAATAACAGAATCAACAACTTTTTCTTCAGTTTTCCTGATTTCTGGGTTGATTGTTTCTGCCCTTACCACAACCATTCTTTTTCTGTGTTGTAAAGAATTGTATTTGGTAAATGGTTCAGCAGAACCAATTAATGAAGGTTTTAGCATACTAACTGAAAATGCCATTTTTGTAAGGAATTAATAGATTGTATTTTTACAGGAATATTGCAGATGGTTAATGTGTTTACAGAGGAGAAGTAACAGATAAATATACTCCACTTGTGTTTGAACGTGTGGAGGGCACACTTTTTGTTGTTGATTCCGGATAGAAGGGTTCAAAACGAATCTGAACATTTTAAATTCACTTTGTAATTTGAACGTTTGAACTCGATTTGATAGGACTTTAAAAATGTATTTACAATTATGTAAAATCTAAATTGAACGTAAAATCTGATTTTGAATCACCCTAAAAAATCTGACACGAAATTGACCCAAAATTAACTCGATGACCCGAATCAATAGTTTGATTATGGATTTGTGTTGTGGGTGGATCATTTATAGCCACGTCATGATTTAGGGCAAGTTGAGGTTTTCCTTTTGTTGTTTTAGATAAGGTGGGTGTGGGATGAGTTTTTGTAAAGAACTTTCCAATTTAGTGTAATTTGATGGCTATTCCCTGACCCAACAAATATTACCACAAAACAGATATAAATGGAGTGAAAATTCAGAATAGTAAATTATAATGGTAAAATGTGGAGTATATTGTGAGATCGTGGAAAAAATTATAGATGTGATGAAAATATAAGTCAAATATATAATAAAAATTAAAAAAAGAGTGAGTCATTATCAAAAATATAAATGAAACAAATTTAATAAGACGTACTAAAAAAGAAAAGGAAAAATTGACATTAATAATTCAACCTTTCACCCATCCACTGTAAATAATTTCACTTTTAAATTATTTTTTAATAATCTAATATTTCTCATACATTTGCACACAACATACCTCATTACAAATAATATGTAATAATAGGATATGTTGCCTGCAAACTAAAACCAATATTGAATTATTCACGGCAAACTAATGGCAAATAATAAATTATTAGAAAATAATCTAAAGATGGAATTATTAACAACAGAAGTGCAAAAGGTTAGATTATTAATATTAATTTTTCCAATAAAAAAATTGGACTAATTTTTTTGGAAGAGCTTTTCCTTTGACACAATTTTATAGAGAGAACAGAACATGCTCCATCACAATAAGTTCAAAAACTTAGTAGAAAATCTAATGTAGCAAATTTAGCAAAAAAAGGGAGAAGATATAAGTCGTATACCCGAGATCATCTGAACATCATAGCTCAATATAAATTTTCATAGTTTCATCTCAATGAACAAAGTTTATAGCTCAAAACGAACACGTCTTATTCAAAACGCTATGTACATTTAGCTACCACTAAATACAAGTATTTTGATGCTCACAAACGATCAATACAGCACAGTTGTACCTAAGGTTCATTCAAATTTCTGAAAAGCGTATGCAAAAAAAGATCGGTGTCGGATAACCATCTCGTGGTACAGTAGTTAGTTTATTCACAGTGCTGTAGTTGTAGTTAACACAAGAAAGGAGAGAACATTTAACCGACAGATCCTTCGAGTTTTATGCTCATGAGCTGATTCACTTCTGCGCCAAACTCGTCTGGAAGTTCATTGAAGACGTCCCTGCAAAACCCGGAAATCATTGCAGCCATGGCTTTCTCATAGTCGATACCTCTTTGCTGGAAGTAGAATAGCTGATCTTCACCGATCTTGGATGTACTGGCTTCGTGCTCGACACGACCACTAGGATTTTTTACCTGATCACAAATAGATGATGTTTTAAAGAATAAATAAAAAAAGAGAAGCAAAAAATAGAAGCAATTTACCGACATAAAAGTCCAAACTAGAATTTTTGAGGAAAAAAGTACATAGGAAATGTCAACATATAGCTCGATAAATAATCAGCCATCAGGTATCAGCTGTGTTGTTGAGTGATTTCATTGAGATTTGTGCTTTCCATCTCAATTTTAGTTGATTTTTATGGATTTTACTCTACCCTATAAATCATCTTATTTTTGCTTCTTGATTAGTTTTACTTATTAGTTCTTACTTTTACCTGGCTAAGATCGTGAAGTTTTTCGAGAGTAATCAAACAATTTTGATTAGTGTAACCGATACTCGGCATCGCCAATGGTATGCTAATAGTATGAGAAACTTTATAAGCGTAGTTGGTTATTTCATTATGCCTTCTATTATGTCTTCACTCGTGTTTATGATCTTTATAAGCATAACTTGAGTGTATCAAATACCGCATTCCATAGGTAATTATGTGATTTTGTTTTTTGTTAATTTTAGGCTAAATCGAGTTTAGAGTATGTATATAATAATAACAAAATTTTCAGCGATCGTTATGGTAGTTTGGTGCTGCTCCTTCTCAACGGTTGGTTAACAACGCCGTCAATTATTCAACATCCTATTCTCTTCCTATGTTAATTTTATTTGATTTTTTGAGATTATATAGAGTTTTGTACTCTTTCTGCTCTGTTGTATCAAGTGAATACATTTTACTTTTGTTGATTAGTTATTAAATAAGCTCAAAATGTTGACTGCTCCCTCTGGCCCTCGTGAGATTGATACAACGAAAAATGGCAAAAGATTAAGAAAGCGGTGGGACATTAAAATCGTGTGGATAAGATTAAAGGAAGAAAAGTTAAGTGAAGATATGTGGATAAAGATTAAAGAAAATGGTGGAGAACATTACAAAAATGGAAATGTTGTAAAGTAAAAGGAACGTTCTAAAATAGAAATGTTGGCAAACTCATGGATGAAGCAGCTGTGAAGGCCACATCTCTCAAAGAAAAATTGCATGAATTGCATCAGAGTGCCGCAAACATTGCTTCCTTAGAGAGTTCTAATGAATATCTTGAAAGAATGATGGAGGAAGCTAAAAGAAAAGTAGCAGAATCACTCTCCGAGAATAAACTTTTGGTAGAAACAAAATAGTAGCTGAAGTACAAGGTTGGTAAGCTTCAGGAATTGCTAAATTCTTCTCATGCAGAAAGAGAAGCCACTTCTGTTCGACTTGTTTCTCATATGGTTACCATCTCTGACTTAACCGAGCAACACTCCAAGTCTTTTACGTTACACTCTGCCACTGAAACTCGTCTTTTGCAGGCCATGAAACAATTGAAGGAAAACTGGTGGTGGGGTAGCTCATAAAGAGAAGAAAGTTGAGGAATTGAACGAACGTTTGAACACTTGAAGGACAAGTGAAAGCATATGAAGAGAATCTAAAAAGGTTCATGAGGAAGAGGCAAGTCAAGCATCTGGGATTGCTGGATCGAGGAAAGCTGAAATTGAACACCTGGTTGAATGAAAAGCTTAATTCTCTTAAAGGACACCTGACAGTACACCAGCAAGAGGCTTTTGAAGCTTCTTGGGTTGCTAAATCGAGAAAATTTGAAAAGAACAGCTACAAGGTACAGTCGAGACATTATCTCAAAGAGAGAAATTGGGAAACTAGTAAGAAAGAAACGGACCGAACCAAACAAGTATACATCAGGAAACATCTTGTACCAAGGATATTATTGCAAATTAAAACACAGCACATAGAGTCCGCAATAAACAAAATGATAAGCACTCAGAAAACAAAACCATGTAGATGAGCACCTATATTACTCGGACTCTTCATTTTGCTTCATGTACCCGTGTCTGATCGGACATTGTATGGCACTTACACACTTCATTTTAGGCATAAAATTGAATATTTAGATGTATCTGAAACTTGGATACGTACCAGTATCAACATCAGTACCAGAGTCCAAGTAACATAGATGGCCACAAAGAATGAGAACACAAATCAAAATGATTACTAAACCAAGCAAGTATGCATCTAGAAACAACTTGTAACAAGGATAACTAATTCAAATTTAAACCCAGCAGATCAAGCCAGCTATATACAAAATGATGAGCACTCAAAAGCTAAACTCCTAAGTAGTAGATGACGACAACAAACGAAAACACTAAATCAAAATACCTGAATATAAGGATAGGTGTTTGCAGCAGCTTTGTCACCTATGAGCATTGAATCACACTGGGAGGAATTCCGAGCATTATCAGCTCTAGATAGAATCTGCACTAAACCTCTGTATACATTCCTCGAATGTCCAGCTGAAATACCTTTAGATATAATCCTACTTCTAGTATTCTTCCCTTTATGTATCATCTTTGTTCCGGTATCTGCCTGCTGATAATTATTCGTCAAAGCAACAGAATAAAACTCACCAACCGAGTCATCACCCTCCAAAACAACACTAGGGTACTTCCAAGTAATCGCTGAACCCGTCTCCACTTGTGTCCACGATATCTTCGACCTCGCACCAGCACAAACTCCTCTCTTAGTAACAAAATTGTAAATCCCCCCTTTACCTTCCTCATCACCAGCATACCAATTCTGCACAGTCGAGTACTTAATCTCCGCGTCATCATCAGCATACAACTCAACAACAGCGGCATGTAATTGATTCGTGTCGTATGAGGGGGCTGTGCACCCTTCCAAATACTCCACAAAACTACCCTCATCTGCCACAATCAATGTCCTCTCAAACTGTCCGGTTTCGAAAGCATTAATCCTAAAATAAGTGGAAATTTGCATAGGACATCTAGTACCCTTAGGTATATAAACAAATGATCCATCACTAAACACAGCTGAATTCAAAGCAGCATAGTAATTATCATCACTAGCCACAACTTTGCCTAAATACTTCCTAACCAAATCAGGATACTCCCTAATGGCCTCCGAAATCGAGCAAAATATCACCCCAACTTTCTCTAATGTCTTTCTATGTGTAGTAGCAATGGAAACACTATCAAGAACAGCATCAACAGCGACATTTTTATTACTAACATTAGCCAAACGATTCCTTTCAGTTAAAGGAATACCCAATTTATCAAAATACTTTAAAAGTTCAGGGTCAGCTTCATCTAAACTATTCAGAGATGGTTTCTTTTTCGGAGCAGAATAATAACAAATATCTTGAAAATTAATTGGTGGGTATCTATTATCAGACCATTTTGGTTCAGCCATTTTCAAGAATTTATAATATGAATTCAATCTAAACTCAAGCATCCAATCGGGTTCTTCTTTAAGGGAAGAAATCATCTTTATTGTTTCTTCTGATAACCCTTTTGGGATTGTTAAAGAATCAATCTTCTCGGAAAAACCCCATTTATAATCCCTTTTAAGGAATTTCTGAATTGGGTCATCCTCTTTTTTGGTAGTTGTTGATATTGAAGAAGAAGAAAGAGACTTACCCTGATTGATAGTTGTAGAATCATACCCAATTTCAGCCCTAA